>NC_088867.1:3140800-3267350 GCF_032884065.1 Artemia franciscana | reverse complement strand
CAAAGGGAATATAAATGACGACCAGGACATAAGTAAAAAAAAACTAAAAAAACTAAAAAAAGGTAAAAAGTACAAAAAAAAACTAAAAAGAAAAAAAACTAAAAACTAATAAAAAAACTAAAGAAGCTAAAAAACAAAAAAAGGAAAAAGGAAAAAAACTGAAAAATAAAGGAGAAAAACAAAACTAAAAAAAATAAAAAAAAAAACTAAAAAGAAAAAAGAAAAAACTAAAAAAACTAAAAAAAAGTAAAAACCAAAAAAAACTAAAACAAAAAAAGGGGAAAAACACAAAAATTTATTTCATCATATACCAATTCAAAAACGAAAGTATATACAGACCGAGACACCGGGACACAAATGACGACCGAGACACAGGGAATATAAATGACGACCGGGACACAGGGACACAACTACAACGGGGACGCCGAGGGGCACAGAGGGATATATAAATGACGACGGGGACACAGGGAATGTTCGATTAGCGATCACCATCAACAAAGCTCAATGGCAATCATTAGAATCATGAGGTATAACTAACAAAAACTAAAAAAATGGTAAAAAACAAAAAACTAAAAAAAAGACCAATTCAAAAACGAATGTATATACAGACCGGGACACCGGGACACAAATGACGACCGGGACACAAGGAATATAAATGACGACCGGGACACTCAAAGAGAAATTACAGACTGAGAAACCGGGACACAAATGATGACCAGGACACAGGGAATATAAATGACGACCGGGACACAGGGACACAACTACAACGGGGACACCGGGGGCACAGGGGGATATATAAATGACAACGGCGACACAGGGAATGGTCGATTAGCAATCACCATCAACAAAGCTCAAGGGTAATCATTAGAATCATGAAGTATAGATCTGAATACGGATTGTTTTCCCATGGACAATTATATGTTGCATGTTCAAGAGTCGGTAAACCTGACAATCTATTTATATTCACAGACAATGGGACAGCGAAGAATGTTGTATATTCGCAAGTTTTACGTAGTTAAAAACACATATATAAATATCTATCTATATTCACAGGTGGGACACAGGGACACAACTACAATGGCACGTAACTAATATGGCGCGTAACGACTTACGTGCGCGGGGGGGCTTGGGGGGGCCGCGAAGCGCCACCCCAACAGCTAGTAGGGAATATAAATGACGACCGGGACACTCAAAGAAAAAGCGACCGGGACACAAGGAATGTTCGGTTAGCAATCAGAATCAACAAAGCACCGAGACACAAATGACGACCGGGACACAGGGAATATAAATGACGACCAGGACACTCAAAGATAAATTACAGACCAGGACTCCAGAACACAAATGACGACCGGGAGAAAAATGACGACAGGGACAAAAATGACGACCTGGACACTGGGACAGAGGGAATATAAATGACGACCGCGACACTCAAAGAGAAATTACAGACTGGGACACCGGGACACAAATGACAACCGGGACACAGGGAAACAACAACAACGGGGACGCCGGGGGACACAGGGGGATATATAAATGACGACGGGGACACAGGGAATGTTCGATTAGCAATCACCATCAACATAGCTCAAGGGCAATCATTAGAATAATGATGTATAGATCTGAATACAGATTGTTTTTCCCATGGACAACTATATGTTGCATGTTCAAGAGTCGGTAAACCTGACAATCTATTTATATGCACAGACAATGGGACAGCCAAGAATGTTGTATATTCGCAAATTTTACGTAGTTAAAGATATATATATATATATCTATCTATATTCACAGGTGGGACACAGGGACACAACTACAATGGCGCATAACTAATATGGCGCGTAACGACTTACGCGCGCGGGGGGGCTTGGGGGGGTGCAAAGAGTGCCCCCACCAACTAGGTGTTGGGGTGGCGCGAAGCGCCACCCCAATAGCTTATTTTTTAATAATTGTAAGTTTTCATATTTTGGGCCTTCCTACTGACATTATATAACAGGCTGAGTTCAAAAAGGTTTTCGTTTTTAAGGTTTTTGAATTGTTGAGTTTTGACAATATACTATTTTTTCATAAATCTATCGTTTTAAAGATATTTGATTATTGAAGCTAGTCCAATTTCTAACAACGGTATGTACTAAGCTTCAAACTTTTGGTTTCCTTTTTGAAGGGTTTTTACTTTTGAAATCCCATGTCAAAATAGAGAATCGTTATTTGTAATAATTACAGTTTTGTTTTTTGGGCCTTCCTACTGACGTAATATATTTGGTTGCGTTTGGACCTCTAAGCGTAATCCCGTAGCGAGTTGATTTTATCTAAAAAAAAAACACTAATTTTAAAATTTTCAGGTACTTTTCTAGTTTTAAATAAAACATTTTGCTTTTAATGCTATAAAATCATAAAATTATTTTAAATTAAATTAATATTAATATTGTCATACTATAATATACATAATATTTATAATATTGCTTAATATAATATTTATTATAATACAATATAATACATAATATAATATAATATAATTTATTAAAATTATAATACAATATTTACAATAATATTTATAATATCTGTATATATAAAAATAAGCTATTTGTTTGTTTGTTTGTACGCATATGACGTCATTATAAGTATATGAGGGGCGATTCAAAGAGAAATTTCAGTATAAATCCTACAATGGCAGAAGAAACAGCCGAGGAAGCTGCTCAAAGAGTAAATTCAAAGAGAAATCTTCTATATATATATATATATATATATATATATATATATATATATATATATATATATATATATATATATATATATATATATATATATATATATATATATATATATATATATATATATATATACCTATATATATACCCAATACCTAGTTGGTTGGGCGCTTCGCCCCCCCCCCCCCTAAGCCCCCCCGGGCGCATAAGTCGTTACGCGCCATTGTAGTTGTGTCCCTGTCTCCCATCTGTGAATATATATATATATATATATATATATATATATATATATATATATATATATATATATATATATATATATATATATATATATATATATATATATATATATATATACTAGCTGTTGGGATGGCGCTTCGCGCTACCCCAACACCTAGTTGGTGGGGGCGCTTCGCGCCCCCCCCAAGCCCCCCGCGCGCGTAAGTCGTTACGCGCCATATTAGTTACGCGCCATTGTAGTTGTGTCCCTATGTCCCACCTGTGAATCGACCATTCCCTGAGTCGCCATCGTCATTTATATATCCCCCTGTGCACCCCGGCGTCCCCTTTGTAGTTATGTCCCTGTGTCCCGGTCGTCGTCATTTATACTCCCTGTGTCCCGGTGCTTTGTTGATTGCTAATCGAACATTCCTTTTGTCCCGGTCGCTTTCTCTTTGAGTGTCGTCATTTATTTAGATTGTTTCTCCTTTATTTTTCAGTTTTTTTCCTTTTTTTAGTTTTTTTTTCTTTTTTAGTTCTTTTAGTTTTTACCTTTTTTAGTTTTTTTTAGTTTTTTAGATGAAAATTTTTTTTAGTTTTTTTCCTTTTTTTCTTTTTAGTTTTTTTTTTTTTTTAGCTTTTTTAGTTTTTTTCGTTTTTTCTTTTTACTTTTTTTTTTAGTTTTTATCTTTTTTATTTTTTTTATTTTTATTCTTAATTTTATTAGTTTTCTTTTTCTCTTCTATTTTTCAGTTTTTTCCTTTTTTTAAGTTTTTTTTTAGTTTTTAGTTTTTTTAGTTTTTTTTTCCTTTTTTTCTTTTAGTTTTTTATTGGTTTTTACCTTTTTTTTAGCTTTTTTAGTTTTTTTCGTTTTTTCTTTTTACTTTTTTTTTAGTTTTTATCTTTTTTATTTTTTTTTATTTTATTCTTAATTTTATTCATTTATATATCCCCCTGTGCACCCCGGCGTCCCCTTTGTAGTTATGTCCCTGTGTCCCGGTCGTCGTCATTTATACTCCCTGTGTCCCGGTGCTTTGTTGATTGCTAATCGAACATTTCTTTTGTCTCGGTCGCTTTCTCTTTGAGTGTCGTCATTTATTTAGATTGTTTCTCCTTTATTTTTCAGTTTTTTTCCTTTTTTTAGTTTTTTTTCTTTTTTAGTTCTTTTAGTTTTTACCTTTTTTAGTTTTTTTTAGTTTTTTAGATGAAAATTTTTTTAGTTTTTTTCCTTTTTTTCTTTTTAGTTTTTTATTGGTTTTTACCTTTTTTTTTAGCTTTTTTAGTTTTTTTCGTTTTTTCTTTTTACTTTTTTTTTAGTTTTTATCTTTTTTATTTTTTTTATTTTTATTCTTAATTTTATTAGTATTCTTTTTCTCTTCAATTTTTCAGTTTTTTCCTTTTTTTAAGTTTTTTTTTTAGTTTTTAGTTTTTTTAGTTTTTTTTTCCTTTTTTTCTTTTTAGTTTTTTATTGGTTTTTACCTTTTTTTTTAGCTTTTTTAGTTTTTTTCGTTTTTTCTTTTTACTTTTTTTTTTAGTTTTTATCTTTTTTATTTTTTTTTATTTTATTCTTAATTTATTAGTTTTCTTTTTCTCTTCTATTTTTCAGTTTTTTCCTTTTTTTAAGTTTTTTTTTAGTTTTTAGTTTTTTTAGTTTTTTAGTTTTGTTAGTTTTTTTAGTTTTTTAGCTTTTTTATTTTTTTATTAGTTTTTAGTTTTTTTTGTAGTTTTTGCCTTTTTTTAGTTTTTTCAGTTTTTTTTTTTTAGTTTTTAGTTTTTTACCTTTTTTGTGGATTGTCACCTGATCCACAGATCCACAGATCCACAGACAACTTATTTTTATATATATAGATATATGTGTGTGTGTTTGTAACTACGTAAAACATGTGAATATACAACATTCTTCGCTGTCCCATTGTCTGTGCATATAAATAGATTGTCAGGTTTACTGACTCTTGAACATGCAACTTATAATTGTCCATGGGAAAAACAATCCGTACTCAGATCTATACCTCATTATTCTAATGATGTGTCCCTGTGTCCCGGTCGTCATTTATATTCCCTGTGTCCCGGTCGTCATTTGTGTCCCGGTATTCCAGTTTGTAATTTCTCTTCGAGTGCCCTGGTCGTCATTTATATTCCCTGTGTCCCGGTCGTCATTCGTGTCCTGGTGTCCCGGTCTATAATTTCTATTCGAACAATCCCTGTGTCCCGGTCGTCATTTATATATCTCGCCTGTGCCCCTGGCGTCCCCGTTGTAGTTGTGTCCCTGTGTCCCGGTTGTCATTTATATTCCCTGTGTCCCGGTCGTGATTTGTGTCCGGGTGTCCCAGTCTGTAATTTCTCTTTGAGCTTCCCGGTCGTCATTTATATTCCCTGTGTCCTGGTCGTCATTTGTGTCCCGGTGTCCCGGTATGTAATTTCATCAGTTGAAAAACATGACGTCAGTCGATAAACAACTTCATGACGCATACAACTCAATCCTTATAATGACGTTAGTCGACAAACATGACGTCAGTCGACACACAAACATGACGTCACTCGACACACACACCCAGACAATTTATTTTTATATCTGACTAGCTGTTGGGGTGGCGCTTAATCTTGCCAACCCATAACCTAGTTGGTGGGGCGCTTCGTGCCCCCCCCCCCCCCAAGCCCCCCCGCGCGCGTAAGTAGTTACGCGCCATATTAGTTACGCGCCATTGTAGTTGTGTCCCTGTGTCCCACCTGTGAATATAGATAGATTTATATATGTGTTTCAAACTACGTAAAAATTGCGAATATACTTGGCTTTCCCATTGTCTGTGCATATACAAAGCCGTATGTACTAATAATGACGTCATATGCAAACGCTCTTTTTACAAACAAACAAACATGCATACACACAACTCGTTTTTATATAGATAGATAGATAGATAGATAGATACAATACAAATTAACTGCGTAAAACTTGCGAATATACAACATTCTTCACTGTCCAATTGTCGCTGCCTATAAATAGATTGTCAGGTTTACCGACCCTCGAACATGCAGCGTACAATTGTCCATGGGAAAAACAATCAGTATTAAGATCTATACCACATTTTTCTAATGATTGACCTTGAGCTTTGTTAATGGTGATTGCAAATACTAATCGAATTGGGAATTGCAATCTTTTAAATTGAAAAGGCAGATCCGTTGGAATCATGGGAATGCGAGGAATAAGAACAGCCTCACCCTCATAAGGCCCTGTCAAGATTGTGGCCTCTATTAGGTTTTCCATTGTTTTTTCTTACCGCAAGTTGCGTGCCATTGCAAAGCTTTGGTGGGTTGATATTTCTTAAAAGTATTATTGGTACGCCTATTTTTAGTTGTAGCACAGATGGATAATTAACCGCTTCATTTGGTTCCAAAACTGTGTCGACTGACTTGTAAAGGACTGCCTGGTCTCGAATCTTGGTCAAAACAATATTGTTGATTTCGTGGACGTCTATGTTTTTGGGTGCGAGAATCGCTCTTTCACTCAGCCATTTATTATTTTTATAATTTTTTAGAATATTCGGAATTACTTTTTCAATCCATTCATTTTTGGACGTCACTAAATTACAGAAATCAGCAGGTAGTTGTTTACGTCCTGAAATTGAGTCTACTGGGAGCTTTCCGTTTCCAATTGCCAGCAATTGATCTGAAAATTTTTGACCAGAGTCATCGTTTTGCAATCGGACACGCATATTTGTAGTTAATTTTAATGTTTTTACGTGTGCCCATAAATTATAATTTTTCAGGCAAGCATTCATTTCGTCTGCAGGAGTTGATCTAGGTATTACAAGTAATGTTTGCCTGAAATCTCCCTCAAGCAATATTAATGTGATGCCAAAGGGTTAAAATTTCCCCAACGTTGTTATCGCCACAATGCATTATCGTATCATAAATGTCTTTTTGTTCCGACGTTAACTTGGAAATGTTATTTTGTAAATACGACAATAGATCACTCGTACTGTAACTTTGTTCACAATCCATTTGGGCTCCAAACTACGTCATTTGGAAACAAGAGTTATATTTTCTGATTTGTGACAAAAAACGCTTAGATTCTGACGTAGTTCCAGTAAGGAAAGTCTTTAATGGCTCTGGTTGTGCAGCCAATAGAGGAAGTTTGACTTTTAACTGTCAGGTTGCTCTGATTCCTCGGCACGCTTTCTTTTCTTACTTTCTCTATCAGCAGCAAGCCTGATTTCTTGCTGTTCTTGTGATTCCTCGGCACGCCTTCTTTTTTCACTTTCTCTTTTAGCAGCAAGTCTGGTTTCATGTTGCTCTGGTAGTTCCTCGGCACGCCTTCTTTTTTCACTTTCTCTTTTAGCAGCAAGTTTGCTTTCGTGTTGCTCTGGTAATTCCTCGGCACGCTTTCTGTTCTTTCTTTCTCTATCAGCCTCAAGCCTGTTTCCTTGCTGTTCTTTTGATTCCTCGGCACGCTTTCTTTTCTGACTTTCTATATCAGCAGCAAGTTTTTTGGCATAGACTTTTTGAGCATCTTCCTCGGCTGTTGCCATTGTAAGTTCATCAGTCATTTTAAAGTTAAACATTAATAGATTTCTACGTGAACGAATGTCTTAAATATCTTTAATGACGTCACCGTCATAACAAAAATGACGACAACTAACTTCATGACGTCAGTCAACACACAAACATGACGTCACCTGACAGACACATCCACAGACAACTTATTTATATATATATATATATAGACTAGCTGTTGGGGTGGCGCTTTGCGACACCCCAACACCTAGTTGGTGGGGCACTTCGCGCCCCCCCCCAAAGCCCCCCGTGCGCCTAAGTCGTTACGTGCCATTGTAGTTGTGCCCCTGTGTCCCACCTATGAATAGATATATATATATAAATATATATATATATAAATAGATATATATATATATATATATATATATATATATATATATATATATATATATATATATATATATATATATATATATATATATTTATATATATATATATATATATATATATATATATATATTTATATATATATATATATATATATATATACATATATATATATATATATATATATATATATATATATATATATATATATATATATATATATATATATATATATATATATATATATATATATATGTTTTTAACTACGTAAAACATGCGAATATACAACATTCTTCGCTGTCCCATTGTCTATGCATATAAATAGATTGTCAGGTTTACTGACTCTTGAACATGCAACATATAATTGTCCATGGGAAAAACAATCCGTATTCAGATCTATACCTCATCATTCTAATGATGTGTCCCTGTGTCCCGGTCGTCATTTATATTCCATGTGTCCCGGTCTTCATTTGTGTCCCGGTGTCCCAGTTTGTAATTTCTCTTTGAGTGTCCCGGTCGTCATTTATATTCCCTGTGTCCCGGTGTCCCGGTCGTCATTTGTGTCCCTGTGTCCCGGTCGTCATTTATATATCCCGCCTGTGCCCCCGGCGTCCCCGTTGTAGTTGTGTCCCTGTTTCCCGGTCGTCATTTATATTCCCTGTGTCCCGGTCGTGATTTGTGTCCGGGTGTCCCAGTCTGTAATTTTTCTTTGAGATTCCCGGTCGTCATTTATATTCCCTGTGTCCCGGTCGTCATTTTTGTCCCGGTGTCCCGGTATGTAATTTCATCAGTTGACAAACATGACGTCAGTCGACAAACAACTTCGTGACGCATACAGCTCAATCCTTAAAATGATGTCAGTCGACAAACATGACATCAGTCGACACACAAACATGACGTCACTCGACACACACAAACACACACACACACAGACAACTTATTTTTATATATATAGACTAGCTGTTGGGGTGGCGCTTCGCGCCACCCCATCACCTAGTTGGTGGGGGCGCTTCGCGCCCCCCCAAGCCCCCCCGCGTGCGTAAGTCGTTACGCGCCATATTAGTTACGCGCCATTGTAGTTGTGTCCCTATGTCCCACCTGTGAATATAGATAGATATATATATATATATATATATATATATATATATATATATATATATATATATATATATGTTTTTAACTACGTAAAACTTGCGAATATACAACATTCTTTGCTGTCCCATTGTCAGTTCATATAAATAGATTGTTAGGTTTCCGTATTCAGATCTATACCTCATGATTGTAATGATTGCCCTTGAGCTTTGTTGATGGTGATTGCTAATTGACCATTCCTTGTGTCGCTGTCGTCATTTATATATCCCCCTGTGCCCCTGGCGTCCCCTTTGTAGTTGTGTCCCTGTGTCCCGGTCGTCATTTGTGTCCCAGTGTCCCAGTCTGTGATTTCTCTTTGAGTGTCCCGGGCGTCATTTATATTCCTTGTGTCCCGGTGTCCCGGTCGTCATTTATATCCCCCTGTGCCCCCCGGCGTCCCCGTTGTAGTTGTGTCCCTGTGTCCCGGTCGTCATTTATATTCCCTGTGTCTCGGTCGTCATTTGTATCCCGGTGTTCCGGTCTGTATATACATTCGTTTTTTTAGTTTTGTTTTTCTCCTTTATTTTTCATTTTTTTCCTTTTTTTCCTTTTTTATTTTTTATTTTTTTTTTAGTTTTTTAGCTTTTTTAGTTTTTTTTATTAGTTTTTAGTTTTTTTTTCTTTTTAGTTTTTTTTTGTAGTTTTTACCTTTTTTTAGTTTTTTTAATTTTTTTTACTTATGTCCTGGTCGTCATTTATACTCCCTGTGTCCCGGTCGTCATTTGTGTCCCGGTGCTTTGTTGATGGTGATTGCTAATCTAACATTCCTTTTGTCCCAGTCGGTTTCTCTTTGAGTGTCGTCATTTATATTCCCTATGTGCCGGTGTCCCGGTCGTCATTTGTGTCCCGATGTTCGTCTGAATTATTTCTTCATATACCAATTCAAAAACGAATGTATTCAAGCCCGAAGTAGCAGAGTTGGCATAACACAGGGAATGTTCGATTAGCAATCACCATCAACAAAGCTCAAGGACAATCATTAGAATCATGAGGTATAACTAAAAAAAAACTAAAAAAAGGTAAAAAACTAAAAACTAAAAAAAAACCAATTCAAAAACGAATTTATATACAGACAGGGACACCGGGACACAAATGACGACCGGGACACAGGGAATATAAATCACGACTGGGACACAACTACAACGGGGACGCCGGGGGGCACAGGGGGATATATAAATGACGACGGTGACACAGGGAATGATCGATTAGCAATCACCATCAACAAAGCTCAAGTGCAATCATTAGAATCACGAGGTATAGATCTGAATACGGATTGTTTTCCCATGGACAATTATATGTTGCATGTTCAAGAGTCGGTAAACCTGACAATCTATTCATATGCACAGACAATGGGACAGCGAAGAATGTTGTATATTCGCAAAGTTTTACGTAGTTAAAAACATATATATAATATATCTATCTATATTCACAGGTGGGACACAGGGACACAACTACAATGGCTCGGAACTAATATGGCACGTAACGACTTACTCGCGCGGGGGGCTTGGGGGGTGCGAAGCGCCCCCACCAACCAGGTGTTGGGATGGCGCGAAGCGTCACCCAAACAGCTAGTTTTAGTATAAATCCTACAATGGCAGAAGAAACAGCCGAGGAAGTGGCTCAAAGAGTTAATGCCATAAGGCTTGCGGCTAAAAGAGAAAGTAAGAAAAGAAAGCGTACCGAGGTATCACAAGAACAACGTGAAAACAGGCTGGCGTCTCAAAGAGAAATTACAAAAAAAAAATCGTGCCGAGGAATCACAAGAACAACGTGAAAACAGGCTCGCGGCTCAAAGAGATAATACCAAAAGAAAGCGTGCCGAGGAATCGCAAGAACAACGTGAAAACAGGCTTGAGGCTCAAATTTGCATAATCTATTTATATGCACAGACAATGGGAGAGCGAAGAATGTTTTAAATTCGCAAGTTTTACGTAGTTAAAAACATATATAAATCTATCTATATTCACAGGTTGGACACAAGGACACAACTACAATGGCGCGTAAATAATATGGCGCGTAACAACTTACGCGTGCGGGGGGGCCGGGGGTGGTTGTCGCGAAGCGCCACCTCAACAGCTAGTATATATATATATATATATATATATATATATATATATATATATATATATATATATATATATATATATATATATATATATATATATATATATATATATATATATATATATATATATATATATATATATATGCTACTTACTAACACTAGGAAAATATTCCTTCGCTTACAGTGGTCGGAGGTCTGACCTTCGGAGCTCAGGTCCTTCCTTCCTTTTATTGCCTCTATTTGCTTACTTCACATCCTACGGTTGATTATACAGTCCTTCGGCCTTCCCAAATTATGGGCTCGGTTTTTTAGCTCTCCCAACTGCCTTTTGCTTTTTGCTTTTCTTATTAACGATTTTGGTTAATACCGAGTTTTTATATGGTGAAGTTACTCAAAAGTTACTCAAGACAATCTGCGATCACATTTTTTGTGCGATCACAGAATTTCTTTCAAGAAAAGGTTCTTGATCTCATATACAGAGATTATAGAAGAGGCTGAGATGGTGCTGGGATTCGGTCAAGATTTTAACAATTCGTCCCATGAGAGCGGTTATGGCGTGTAACGACTTACGCGCGCAGGGGTGGGGGGGCTTGGGGTGTTGCGAAGCACCCCCACCAACTAGGTGCTGTTGGGGTGGTGCGAAGGGCCACCCCAACAGCTATTATATATATATATATATATATATAAATATATATATATATATATATATATATATATATACTAGCTGTTGGGGAGGCGCTTCGCGCCCCCCCAAGCCCCCCCGCGCGCGTAAGTCGTTACGCGCCATATTAGTTACGCGCCATTGTAGTTGTGTCCCTGTGTCCCACCTGTGAATAGAGATAGATATAAATATATGTTTTTAACTACGTAAAACTTAGGAATATACAACATTCTTCGCTGTCCCATTGTCTGTGCATATAAATAGATTGTCAGGTTTACTGACTCTTGAACATGCAACATATAATTGTCCATGGGAAAAACAATCCGTATTCAGATCTATACCTCATTATTCTAATGATGTGTCCCTGTGTCCCGGTCGTCATTTATATATCCCGCCTGTGCCCCCGGCGTCCCCGTTGTAGTTGTGTCCCTGTGTCCCGGTCGTCATTTATATTCCCTGTGTCCCGGTCGTGATTTGTGTCCGGGTGTCCCAGTCTGTAATTTCTCTTTGAGGTTCCCGGTCGTCACTTATATTCCCTCTGTCTCGGTCGTCATTTGTGTCCCGGTCTGTAATTTCTCTTTGAGTGTTTTTTCTTTTTAGTTTTTTTTTAGTTTTTTACCTTTTTTCTTTTTTCAGATTTCTTTTTCTTCTTTATTTTTCAGCGTCACTATGAAGTACATATCGACGAACCTTTGTTTTTTTAACTTAAATCTGGTAGGCATTGATGACCTTATCCAAGTCAAAATCCCAAACCCAATCATCATCGCTATCATTTTCAGTTTTGATATGTTTTGACTCTCGCTGTCCAGGTGGATTTTCATCTAACTGCGCGGTTTTGCGTTCAAATACCGTTAATGACGTCACCGTCAAAGCAAAAATGACGACAACTAATTTCATGACGTCAGCCGACACAGAAACATGACGTCACCTGATCCACAGACAGACAGACAGACACCTTATTTTTATATATATAGATATATATATATATATATATATGTATATATATATATATATATATATATATATATATATATATATATGTATATATATATATATATATATATATATATATATATGTATATATATATAAAATATATATATATATATTTATATATATATATATATATATATATATATATATATATATATATATATATATATATATATATATATATATATATACATATATATATATATATATATATATATATACTAGCTGTTGGGGTGGCGCTTCGCGCCACCCCAACACCTAGTTGGTGGGGGCGCTTCGCGCACCCCCCAAGCCCCCCCGCGCGCGTAAGTCGTTACGCGCCATATTAGTTACGCGCCATTGTAGTTGTGTCCCTATGTCCCACCTGTGAATATAGATATATATATATATATATATATATATATATATATATATATATATATATATATATATATATATATATATATATATATATATATATATATATATATATATATATGTTTTTAACTACGTAAAACTTGCGAATATACAACATTCTTTGCTGTCCCATTGTCTGTGCATATAAATAGATTGTTTACCGACTCTTGAAAATGCAACATATAATGGTCCATGGGAAAACAATCCGTATTCAGATCTATACCTCATGATTCTAATGATTGCCCTTGAGCTTTGTTGATGGTGATTGCTAATCTACTATTCCCTGTGTCGCCATCGTCATTTATATATCCCCTTGTGCCCCCCGGCATCCCCTTTGTAGTTTTGTCCCTGTGTCCCGGTCGTCATTTGTGTCCCGGTGTCCCAGTCTGTGATTTCTCTTTGAGTGTCCCGGGCGTCATTTATATTCCATGTGTCCCGGTGTCTCGGTCGTCATTTATATCCCCCTGTGCCCCCCGGCGTCCCCGTTGTAGTTGTGTCCCTTTGTCTCGGTCGTCATTTATATTCCCTGTGTCCCGGTCGTCATTTGTATCCCGGTGTCCCGGTCTGTATATACATTCGTTTTTTAGTTTTGTTTTTCTCCTTTATTTTTTTCCTTTTTTATTTTTTTTTTCTTTTTTAGTTTATTTAGATTTTTAGATTTTTTAGTTTTTTTATTAGTTTTTTTTTTTTTTTCTTTTTAGTTTTTTTTGTAGTTTTTACCTTTTTTTTAGTTTTTTCAGTTTTTTTTACTTATATCCTGGTCGTCATTTATACTCCCTGTGTCCCGGTCGTCATTTGTATCCCGGTGCTTTGTTGATTGCTAATCGAACATTCCTTTTGTCCCGGTCGCTTTCTCTTTGAGTGTCGTCGTTCATATTCCCTATGTGCCGGTGTCTCGGTCGTCATTTGTATCCCGATGTCCCGCTCTGTAATTTCGTCAGTTGAAAACTTATGATGAAATAAATTTTTAATTTTTTCCCTTTTTTTGTTTTTAGTTTTTTTTTATTGGTTTTTACCTTTTTTTAGGTTTTTTAGTTTTTTTCTTTTTTCTTTTTAGTTTTTTTTTTGAAGTTTTTATCTTTTTAGTTTTTTATTTTTATTTATATTTTTTTAGTTTTCTTTTTCTCCTTTATTTTTCAGTTTTTTCCTTTTTTTAGTTTTTTTTTTCTTTTTTAGTTCTTTTAGTTTTTACCTTTTTTACCTTTTTTAGTTTTTTTAGTTTTTTAGCTTTTTTTTGTAGTTTTTACCTTCTTTAGATTTTGCTTCTTTTATTTTTTTAGCTTTTTTAGTTTTTTTTCGTTTTTTCTTTTTAGTTTTTTTGTAGTTTTTATCTTTTTTATTTTTTTGTATTTTTATTCATATTTTTTTAGTTTTCTTTTTCTCTTTTATTTTTCAGTCTTTTCCTTTTTTTAGTTTTTTTCTTTTTTAGTTTTTAATTTTTTTTTAGTTTTTTACCTTTTTTTAGTTTTTTTAGTTTTTTGATTTTTGCTTCTTTTATTTTTTTAGCTTTTTTAGTTTTTTTTCGTTTTTTCTTTTTAATTTTTTTGTAGTTTTTATCTTTTTTATTTTTTTGTATTTTTATTCATATTTTTTTAGTTTTCTTTTTCTCTTTTATTTTTCAGTCTTTTCCTTTTTTTAGTTTTTTTCTTTTTTAGTTTTTAGTTTTTTTTAGTTTTTTACCTTTTTTTAGTTTTTTTAGTTTTTTTAGTTTTTTAGATTTTTTAGTTTTTTTATTAGTTTTTAGTTTTTTTTGTAGTTTTTGCCTTTTTTAGTTTTTTCAGTTTTTTTTAGTTTTTAGTTTTTTACCTTTTTTTAGTTTTTTTTAGTTTTTTAGCTTTTTTAGTTTTTTTTTTCTTTTTAGTTTTTTTTGTAGTTTTTACCTTTTTTAGTTTTTTTTCTTATTTTGTATTAGTGTGAAATAATTCAGACGTCATATGCGGACAAACATGACGTCACCTGATCCACAGATCCACAGATCCACACACAGACAACTTATTTATATATATATAGATATATATATATATATATATATATATATATATATATATATATATATATATATATATATATATATATGAAGTGGCAGTGAAGCGGCCAGGTTTTGTTGTAATTGGTGTAATCACTTGTTAAAATATATACAAATGTTTTTGCAATTACCAGTTTTTTGCTCTTTATGCAATTCAATTTCTTCTCATAATAAGTCTATTCAAAGCTATTTGATTACTACCACAAGTCCAATTTCTAACGACGATTTCTACTAAGCTTCGAACTTTCTGCTTTAAATTTTTTAAGGTTTTTGAACTGTTGTCATAATATACGTGAAAATTTTTGCAATTACCAGTTTTTTGCTTTGACAACCTAATTTTCTTACTGATGCATATAAAAATGAAGTCACTCACATAATTTTTTTTTCCTAAAATCAAGGCTCTTAACGAATTTTCTCAAACTTCTGACCGATATAGATCGTTTTTTTTTAGGCCAGAATATACCAGGGTGCCCATTTTCCCGAAAAAAATGTGGAGCCGTTTTCGAAAAAATTGCTACGATTACATATCTGCCCTACGATTACATTGAATCTTAAAAAGGGTAACAGAACCTCTAATTACCAATCCAATGAGCTCGCTCCAAAGTTTATGCGACCACCCTTTCTATGAAAACCTTATATGCCCCCAGGGCATAGCTTACAACCCTTGCCCTGAGGGATGCTGCGGATGGTTGTCATCCTCAATGACATAATTTTTGGACCATTTAACTACGCTGAATAAAATGGGTATCTCAAGATTTTGATTGACTGTTTTTGGGGAATTGCTCGCTTGGGAGGGGTGTTAATTGTCCTCCAATCACTCTGAGTACAATTACAATTACAGAGTACAATTATCAGATATCAGAGTACAATTACTCTGAATCTTAAAAAGGGCACTAGACGTTCCTATTACCAATCAAATCAGCTTCCTATTAAGTTTATACGATCAACCTTTCTATATAAACCTTACTCGCCCCCAGGATATAAATTACAACCCTTATCCCAAGGACTTGGGGAGGGTTATCATCATCAAAGACATAAATTCAGACCTTTAAACTACGTTTAACAAAATGGCAACATCGAAATTTTATTTGTCTGTTTGGGGAAACGATGGGCATGGTAGGGGGGCTAGTTGCCCTCCAATCACGTTTGACTATGAAAAGAGCACTATCCCTTTCAATTTCTAATCAAATGAGCCCTTTTCAAAGTTTCTCTGACAAATCTTTCGATACGAAGTGCCCTGATCTAAAACAAACCAAAACACCAAAATAAATAAATAAATAATACATTGTGCCCACATCGCTCTTTAGTTAGGCAGCACTATGATTTTTGAGAGCTGTTGATAATGTCCAGTTTGACGCTGATATGAGATCAAAATGATGGTGAAAATTCACGTCCTTTTTGTCGACGACATTTTCAATCAAAGTGATAGACACCAAAGGGAACTACCGATGCGGCCAAAATGCTCAAATAATAATTCCTTTGAGCTGATTTTTATCGTTTTCCGAGCAGGTTTCAAACAAAATTTTTGCCGTTTCCAAATTTAAAGAAAATATCTGCTCCATTTAATAAAAAACAAAATTCACACTTTCAGGTCATGCAAATCTCGTTAAAATTGGATATTTATATTTTTAGCGTAAGACACAGAAAGTTAAATAGTTCTTGTAAGACTTCGGAAAAACTGTCCGTATTTTTTTTTTTTTTTTTTTTTTCATTTGTTCGGATGTCTTATCCAAGCTCCGCATGTCATGATCTACAAGATCATTGATTTTCAATAGTTTGACCACAAAAACTAAAAAAGTTGATCATGGAAAAGGTAGGATAATTTTTTAAGGTGCCGGATCCTCTTTTCCAATAACCAAATTTTACAATAAGATTCGAAGCAAAATTAAGCTCTAAGCAGGGTATTTATATTTTTAGAACAAAAAATTGTCTGTTCTTTTGTTTTAAGTACATTTAATTCGGCTTATTGTGGCTTTAGCAGTATACTGTAGTATCTCCTCTATCATTGTAGTTTGCATATTTTTTTAAGTACATTTTATTCGGCTTATTATTGCTTTAGTAGTATACCTTTGATTGTGGAGACTCTTGACCATTTGTCGCTTTACTCTTTGATTCACCAGAGTTGATTAAAATCACAAAAAGTAATATAGACACAACGTTTTTCATTTTCGGTATATTTTACTTCTTCTTAAAAGTTACGATGACTAACTAAAATTTGTCTCTTTCCCTTTCCTTACATACCAGTTCAAGGGAGTGGTCAAAATACGATTGACCAATAGTTTTGAGCTCTCCAGAGGTTACTCTTAGAAATTGTGAAATGACATCAATAGCTTCTCCTAATAAAGATACATAAATAAAATAAAGTTGACTCTGTAATTATTTTGACATATATGTCAGTATAGAATTCGTTGCTGTCAGCAAAAACTTCAGTTATGTAAAAAAAAAAAACACAGAAGAAAAAAAATTAACAAAACTGGCTCGATTTAAATCTAATTTCACTGATATTTTTGTGAAAAATTGGCTTCAGACATTCCTTTTCCCAAAAGGACCTTAAATTTCTTGACGAGGAGAAACTATGTTATAAATTCTAAAAATAAGCCGAACACCTCTTTGCCCATGACTATTTTGCAGATTACAAAGGTAAGTCTCTAAGATAAGAAAATTTTAAAATAAAATAAAATTTGGGAAATAGAAATATAGGAAATAGGAATTGAAATTGTGTGTAAAATTTATTTAACCTTTTTGAAATTTATATTTATGAGTCCTTGGGTGAAGAACACCTCAGCAAACAAAAGAATAAGACTAGAAAAAAGCGTTGACTGCCCGAGGATAGTATCTAAGAGAGGTGAAAAACTGTTTTTTGTGTCTAATCCCTTTGAAAAATCAAATAATTATTCCGAGGGGTATTCTATATATATAAAAATAAGTTGTTTGTCTGTCTGTCGACTGACGTTGTGTTTGTCCGCATATGACGTCTGAATTATTTCATCATACACCAATTCAAAAACGAATGTATTCAAGCCGAAATAGCTGAGTTGGTAAAGCGTTATGTTCCAGGTTCTAGGTTCGAGAGGTTCCAGGTTCGAACCTTGGCTTTAGCATTAATACAAAAGAAGAAAAAAAATAAAAAAGGTAGAAACTACAAAGAAAAACTAAAAAGAAAATACTAAAAAAACCAAAAAAGCTACAAAACTAAAATAAGATAAAAAACTAAAAAATAAAAAAAAAATAAAAAAAAATAAAAAAAAGCAAAAACTACAAAAAAACTAAAAAGAAAAAAAAACTAAAAACTAATAAAAAAACTAAAAAAACTAAAAAAAACTAAAAACTAAAAAAGAAAAAAAAAACTAAAAAGGAAAAAAAATTGAAATATAAAAGAGAAAAAGAAAACTAAAAAAGATAAAAATGTTTGTCAACTGACGAAATTACAGACCGGGACACCGGGACACAAATGACGACCGGGACACAGGGAATATAAATGACGACCGGGACACTCAAAGAGAAATTACAGACTGGGACACTGGGACACAAATAGCGACCAGGACATATAAATGACGACCGGGACACTCAAAGATAAATTACAAACCGGGACACCGGGACACAAATGACGACCGGGACACCGGGACACAGGGAATATAAATGACGACCGGAACGCTCAAAGAAAAAAATAGACTGGGACACAAATAACGACCGGGATACTGGGAATATAAATAACGACCGGGACACAGGGACACAACTACAATGGGGACGCCGGGGGCACAGGGGGATATATAAATGACGACATTTTAGATCTATACCTCATTATTCTAATGATTGCCCTCGAGCATTGTTGATGGTGATTGCTAATCAAACATTCCCTTTGTCCCCGCCGTCATTTATATATCCCCCTGTGCCCTCCGGCGTCCCTGTTGTAGCTGTGTCCCTGTGTCTCGGTCGTCATTTATATTCCCTACTAGCTACTGGGATGGCGCCCCCTCCCGCGCGCGTGAGTCGTTACGTGCCATATTAGTTACGCACCATTGTGGTTGTGTCCCTGTGTCCCACCTGTGAATATATATATATATATATATATATATATATATATATATATATATATATATATATATATATATATATATATATATATATATATATATATATATATATATATATATATATATATATATATATATATATATATAAATATTTATATAAGCCGTCCTGGCCGAGTGGGTTGGTGCGCTGGATTCAGGATCCCTTGTCTGAGAGGACACGGGTTCGAATCCCAGTGTACCCAATTCTTCGGTTTGGAACGGGGGTCAGTGGTGTGACCCTGTAAGCTTAGCCAGAGTCGACCCAGGTCTAAATGGGTACCTGGAGAAATCTGGGGAAGTTAAACAGGAAGGGTGTGCGAAAGCACAGGATGGCTGGACCCCAACCCCCCATATTACTTCCTGGCTGAAGGGCCAAGAAACGGAGATCAGCATGGCCGGTAAGGACTGTAAAGTTTAATACCGTATCCTTTATATATATATATATATATATATATATATATATATATATATATATATATATATATATATATATATATATACTAGCTGTTGGGGTGGCGCTTCGCGCCACCCCAACACCTAGTTGGTGGGGTGCTTCGCGCCCCCCAAGCCCCCACGAGCGCGTAAGTCGTTACACGCCATATTAGTTACGTGCCATTGTAGTTGTGTTCCTGTGTCCCACCTGCGAATATAGATAGATTTATATATGTGTTTCAAACTACGTAAAAATTGCGAATATACAACATTTTTGGCTTTCCCACTACTGGGAGCTTTCCGTTTCCAATTGCCAGCAATTGATCTGAAAATGTTTGACCAGAGTCATCGTTTTGCAATCGGACACGCATATTTGTAGTTAATTTTAATATTTTTACGTGTGCCCATAAATTAGAATTTTTCAGGCAAGCATTCATTTTGTCTGCAGGAGTCAAACTACGTAAAAATTGCGAATATACAACATTCTTGGCTTTCCCATTGTCTGTGCATATACAAAGCCGTATAAACTAATAATGACGTCATATGCAAACGCTCTTTTTACAAACAAACAAACATGCATACACACAACTCGTTTTTATATAGATAGATAGATAGATAGATACAATACAAATTAACTGCGTAAAACTTGCGAATATACAACATTTTTCGCTGTCCAATTGTCGCTGCATATAAATAGATTGTCAGGTTTACCGACCCTCGAACATGCAACGCACAATTGTCCATGGGAAAAACAATCAGTATTAAGATCTATATCACATTTTTCTAATGATTGACCTTGAGCTTTGTTAATGGTGATTGCAAATGCTAATCGAATTGGGAATTGCAATCTTTTAAATTAAAAAGGCAGATCCGTTGGAATCATGGGAATGCGAGGAATAAGAACAGCCTCACCCTCAAAAGGCCCTGTCAAGATTGTGGCCTCTATTAGGTTTTCCATTGTTTTTTTTTACGGCAAGTCGCGTGCCATTGCAAAGCTTTGGTGGGTTGATATTTCTTAAAAGTATTATTAGTATGCCTATTTTTAGTTGTAGCACGTGTGGTGGAAACCCTGAAAGATCTATGGAATTTAAAAATTCAGATGGATAATTAACCGCTTCATTTGGTTCCAAAACTGTGTCGACTGACTTGTAAAGGACTGCCTGGTCTCGAATCTTGGTCAAAACAATATTGTTGATTTCGTGGACGTCTATATTTTTGGGTGCGAGAATCGCTCTTTCACTTAGCCATTTATTATTTTTATAATTTTTTAGAATATTCGGATATACTTTTTCAATCAATTCATTTTTGGACGTCACTAAATTACAGAAATCAGCAGGTAGTTGTATACGTCCTGAAATTGAGTCTATCGTATCATAAATGTCTTTTTGTTCCGACGTTAACTTGGAAATGTTATTTTGTACATACGACAATAGATCATTCGTACTGTAACTTTTTTCACGATCCAATTCTACACATGTCGAAACAGCAGCGATACGGTTAGGTGAAGGCATTCCCAAATCTTGAAGAGGTTTGTTTGCCAAACGTACGCACAAATCTTCTATAATAACTAAAGAGTATTTATAAATTTCTGATGTAAAATCAAAAGTCATATCTGACGTCTCTAACTGTTTTCGATGGAGTATATCTTCGGACATTTTTGACTTATATTTTTCCCATAACTCTGTAGGAGCTGATGGAGAGCAAGTTGTTAAAATGATGCCAAACAATGGACGAATTTGACTTGGGGTTGACGTTTCGCACTAATGGGGAATATGGAACAACCCACTGGTTATCTACTTCGATGGTGGTACCGTTGCCATTGTAGGTTCTTCAGTCATTTTACAATTAGAAATTTCTCTTTCAACGGTCTTCTTACAATTAAAAATTTGTCTTTGAACGATATTCTTAAATACCTGTGTCCTGGTCGTCATTTATATTCCCTGTGTCCCGGTCGTCATTTGTGTCCCGGTATCCCAGTCTGTAATTTCTCTTTGAGTGTCCCGGTCGTTATTTATATTCCCTCTGTCCCGGTCGTCATTTGTGTCCCGGTCTGTAATTTCTCTTTGAGTATTTTTTCTTTTTAGTATTTTTTAGTTTTTTACATTTTTTCAGTTTTCTTTTTCTTCTTTATTTTTCAGCTTCACTATGAAATACATATCGCCGAACCTTTGTTTTTTTAACTAAAATCTGGTAGGCATTGATGACCTTATCCAAGTCAAAATCCCAAACCCAATCATCATCGCTATCATTTTCAGTTTTGATATGTTTTGACTCTCGCTGTCCAGGTGGATCTTCATCTAACTGCGCGGTTTTGCGTTCTTTAGCCTCAAGCCTGTTTCCTTGCTGTTCTTTTGATTCCTCGACACGCTTTCTTTTCTGACTTTCTGTATCAGCGGCAAGTTTTTTGGCATAGACTCTTTGAGCATCTTCATCGGCTTTTGCCATTGTAAGTTCATCAGTCATTTTAAACTTAAACATTAATAGATTTCTACGTGAACATATATGTCTTAAATATCTTTAATGACGTCACCGTCATAGCAAAAATGACGACAACTAACTTCATGACGTCAGCCGACACAGAAACATGACGTCACCTGATCCACAGACAGGCAACTTATTTTTATATATATAGATGTGCCGGTGTCCCGGTTGTCGTTTGTGTCCCGATGTCCCGGTCTGTAATTTCGTCAGTCGAAAACATGACGTCAGTCGACACACAAACATGACGTCACCCGACAGACCCACACACACACAGACAACTTATTTTTATTTATATAGAAGACTAGCTGTTGGGGTGGCGCTTCGCGCCACCCCAACACCTAGCTGGTGGGGGCGCTTCGCGCCCCCCCCCAAGCCCCCCCACGCGCGTAAGTCGTTACGCGCCATATTAGTTACGCGCCATTGTAGTTGTGTCCCTATGTCCCACCTGTGAATATAGATAGATATATATATATATATATATATATATATATATATATATATATATATATATATATATATATATATATATATATATATATATATATATATATATATATATATATATATATATATATGCGAAAAACCATATATGCCAAAAAACTTGCTGCTGATAGAGAAAGTCAGAAAAGAAAGCGTGCCGAGGAACTATCAGCAGCAAGTTTTTTGGCATAGACTCTTTGAGCATCTTCATCAGTCATTGTAAACTTAAACATTAATAGATTTCTACGTGAACATGTCTTATATAACTTGAATGACGTCACCGTCAAAGCAAAAATGACGACAACTAATTTCATGACGTCAGCCGACACAGAAACATGACTTCACCTGACAACTAATTTCATGACGTCAGCCGACACAGAAACATGACGTCACCTGATCCACAGATCCACACACAGACAACTTATTTTTATATATATAGATAGATATAGTGTCGGAACCCCGTGGCTTCGCCACCAGGTCCTGACACTCAGAACCACAGACAATTTGAGATAATTTGTTTTCTTTTTTATATTGCTTTCTTTTCAAAGATATTTGATTATAAAAGAAAGTCCGATTTCTAGCAACGATATCTACTAAGTTTCAAACATTTGGTTTTCTTTTTTAAAGTTTTGGAATTAAGGTTTTCAAAATATATACAAATAGTTTTGCAATTACCCGCTACCGGGCCCCTTTACTTGGCACACGACAGACACGATAGATTATATATAGATTCTTGTTGTTGCTTGTCTTCTAACCGAAGACGATATGCTGTCTTTTCATAATAAAGTCGTTTCAAAGACTTTTGATTATTAAAGCAAGTCCAATTTTCAACCATATCTGCTAAGCTTCAAACATTTGCTCTTATTTTAAGGATTTGAATTGTTGTAATGCCTTGTTAAAATCTAAACAAACATTTTTGCAACTACCAGTTTTTTGCTTTTTACGCAATTTAATGTCTTTTCAGACTGTATCTTTTCAAAGACATTTGATTATTAAAGCAAGTCCAATTTCTAGCAACTATCTCTACTAAGCTTCAAACTTTTGGTTTTCTTTCTTAAGGTTTTTGAATTCTTGTCATCCCCTCTTAAAATAAGTACAAATGTTTTTGCAATTACCAGTTTTTTGCTCTTTACGCAATTTAATGTCTTTCCTTAGCCTACTAAGGTCTATTCAAAGAGCCCTTTTCGAGAAAAAATAAATGAATACTTACATATATATGCAATTACTGATCACTTTATATATATGTATATACTAGCTGTTGGGGTGGCACTTCGCACCCCTCCCTCCCAAGCCTCTCCGCGCCCGTAAGTCGTTACTTGCCATATTAGTTACACGCCATTGTAGTTGTGTTCCTGTGTCCCACCTGTGAATATAGATAGATATATATATATATATGTTTTTAACTACGTAAAACTTGCGAATATACAACATTCTTCGCTGTCCCATTGTCTGTGCGTATAAATAGATTGTCGGGTTAACCGAGAGCATGTAATATATAATTGTCCATGGGAAAAAAAAATCCGTATTCAGATCTATACCCGGGAACAAAAAAACTCCCGGGAACAAATTCTGAAAGCTCTATCCACCAGTGCAATCACAACCCCTCGTTTCACTGAGATAGGGTGGCAAGAGTGAAAGTTCAAATACCTATCATTGTGGGTAGGCTTTCTATAAACTGAAAAAAGTAAATGGAACTCACTTTTGATCAATAAGATATCCAGAAAATGCAGACAACTACGGGTTAACAGTTGAATCAGCTGGAACTTTGCCTCCCTAATCAAACAGTTCGTGGTAACGAACTGTAGTAAGGAGCGACCCGGCTCAATAGTAACCAAAACTCTAAAAAATGGAATTTTGATACCAATAACTACATCAAAAGAATTGCATTTTAATGCTGATTTTAAATATATGAGTTTAATCAAGTTAAGTCTTACCCATCAAAAGTTACGAGCCTGAAAAAAAATTGCCTTATTTTAGAAAATAAGAGGAAACAATCCCTAAAAGTCATAGAATCTTGATGAAAATCACACCATTAGATTCAGTGTATCAGAGACCTCACAAAACTTCGGCAAAATCTCACAAAATATACTTATCAAAATTTTACTTTTCATGACAACGTAGCGTATCTTTCCATTTTTTTAAGTTTGACATATTTCGCTTAAATTGCAGAATTCCCAATTTTATAAGGAACAGTGAATCTCTCTGTTTCAACTCCCGCCATATCCATTTATTACATGGTCAATGTCTACCTCAATATTTCGGTAAACGTTTATAATGGCTAGTCCTGTCAGTCTAAAGTCCTCTCCGTTTAGAGCTCTTCGTCAGTATTTCCTCTTCTATTCATCCTATAGCATTCGAATAAAGACCAAAATCGTCTGAAAAATACGAACTCTAGTAAAGATGCATGTAGGTATGCGCTTCAAACTTAGAATATGAATCGAATACTCCTTAAAAACAAATAATTATGTGTTTGTTATTTTTGTATTTGATAGGTACAGATTGGAGATTTAAATTCTTAGGGTTTTAAGCTGCGGTAGATTTCTAATTAATATTTTATGTAATAAATTTACTAATCAAAATTTTACTTTTAATAACAAAGTAGCGTATCTTTCCCCTTTTTAAAGTTCTATATATTTTGCTTAAGTTACAGAATTCCCAATTTTATAAAAAGTCTATTTCTGTTTTTCCATATCTATTGCACATATCTACACGGTAGATATCTGTTTTTCCATATCTACACGGTCCAATGTCTACTTCAATATTTTGGTCAATTTTGGTCAATGTTCATAATAGCTAGTCCTGTCAGTCTTGAGTCCTGTCACTTTAGAGCTCTTCGTTAGTATTTCCTCTTCTATTCATCCAAAAATATTAGAATAAAGACAACAATCGTAAAAAAAATAGGAACTGTAATAAAGATGCATATGGGCATATGCCCTAGATGGTTGGCTGACAAGGACAAACTTTGGCAATCTGTCATCCTTCATCTGAAGAAAGGAAGGGAATACGAAAATACGGTGTAAAGATAAACCATTAGAGATAAACACAATTTTTAAACTGAAATATAGGAAAGTAATTTCTATTTCCTTTTCTATCTGGAACGACCAGCAATAACCGACTCTTAAATTAGTATAAACAGGAAATAAATTATTTGCTATTAAAAGACGGTTTGTGTTTGTAGATTCTAAGATGTATGTTCAAAGATAACGAACTGATTAGAAAATCGAAGGTTGATCAATCGTCTTCACTTCTTACTGAAGACCTGACGTTTGAATTTATCAGTAGCTTATCAGATGGAAAAACGGAAGTTGGTACACGTTTTCGGTATCATTAAGCGCACCTTTATGAAGGTGTGTCCCTATTTTGTTTACATCAAATTACGCCTTAGTATTTTGATACAATACTAGATAGTATCCTAGAATAGTTAATAAAATATTAACCTAATCAAGGTTGCACTACTCTCCAGGAAAAATACTTCATAATGTTTTTTTCCGACTTTACATTTTAGGAAGAAGTTGAATCAAGTCGGAACCTTCAAAAAATATTTATCATATTTAGTTTTCCGTGTGCTAGTGATTGGGTGGAAGAAAACCACAGTAATTGTTGAAAAATCGACTATACATAAGAGAAGGCTGTATCCAGAAAAGGTGTTCGACCTCCCCCCAATGATTGACAGACTCGTAAAAAGTAAAAAAAAAATGAATAAGAAAATTGATGCATTTTTAAATTATCTTTCTGTACAGCCCGCTGAAATGACCCCCCCCCCCCCGAAAAATAATCCTGGATATGGTCCAGACGAAGTCATCGGATATTGTAGGTCGGAAGTTTTATGTTGTTCAGGGGGTCATTAAAGTTCGTAATTACGCTCAAGAGTGATAATTATTGCTATTTTGCTTTCTACTTCACTTTTAGTTCAAGCTACTTTTAATAAATTTTCTATTTTTTCCTCTATATAAATTTTCTAATTAAATTTTATATTATGAATGCAGTGTTAGCACCAGTGGATTATTTGTAATGGTTTCTGACGAATGGTTTCTGACAGCCCGATGTCAGACAACCCGGCATAAGGGCTGTTCACATCAGCGTGCAGTGATTGCAAATTATCAGAAAGCAGAAGAATGCCATCTGTATAAGGAAAGTGAATTGTGTCAATAGATAGCTCGAAAAAAAATGCAGTATTATGCGGGTTGCACAGCGGATTGTATCGTTAAATATTGCAGGACTTAACAATGGGCCATGTTTTGCTCCGTGACGTACAGAAAATCGGCTGCTAAAAATATTTTCGACGCCAACATGTATAGAAGAGATTTGATACCATTGCCAAAGGAAGACACAAAAAAATGGGTTTAACCCTACTCCTAAAAAGTGCTAAAGTAGATCAGAGGCCCCATTTGGGGGGGGGGGGGTCAGGGAGGGGCAAATGCCCACCCCAGATTTTTCAGGGGGGCCCAAGATTCCCCCACAAAGGGCTCTTTGCCGGCCATAATAATCCATTATGTCCAACATAATCCATTCTGTCCAATTGATTTTAAATTACTGCACGCCTATTACTTTCACCGACGTATTGTTTACTTAAATTAGAAAGTTTCTCGCTGAGGAGGGCCATCCTTTAGTCTGGTTGAATTTTCCCCTCTCAGTTTAATCACTTAACCTCGTTGATTATGACCTTTGATGTTATAATTAATCTTAGAGGTCAGTGTGGCTGAGTTCCACATTGGGTTACAGTGAATTTCTATACAACACATGGGTGCTGAAAATGAGTTTTTATTTAGAATATTCTATCGATGTGCTGCCAAAACTCGCATTTTTTCTTACGCGAAAGGTGGGGGGGGGCGAAAATGGACTTCATGCCCACCCCAAGATCATCTTCATTCTTACCTCTCTAGAATAGACAATAAAACTGCATAATGATTTTGCAATAGCCGAACAAATTGTAATCGGACTATAAGTGTCACAAGATTGAGGGTCCTTATTATTTTTTAAAACACACAATGCCCTCACACAGTGCAATCGGTACGAATCGCTACGCAATACAGGCTTGGAAAAGTAACGCCACATAATCGACTATTTTTGTAATACCATAAACCAAACATTCAGGTTGAAGTCCATCAGAACCAGGAGCTTTGCCTTTTTTAAGGAGACGAATTAGCGTAAGGACTGATGATGGCGTGATATAAACAAGATTTCGGCTATTATCTATTTGAGAGAAATGGTGAAAGATAATCTGCCGAAACGTGGTGACCAGTGATGAGGGGGGGAGAGGCATCAGAAAGTAACGAGAAGAATTTTTTTTCCAGGAAATTACATCAATAGGGTTAGAACGCGAACAAGACGATGAAGTGAACTTTGATACTTTTCTTCATAGTAGTTGCGGCTGATTTCGGATATCACAATACTGAGTAGATTCTTGCCTTCTTCTGAAGAGCAGGACAAATTTACAAAACTCTTTTTAGTGGATTTAAGGATCCTAAAAATTAAACCAGATCTGGGACGATCACAATCCACCCAGATCTCATACCAATACTTCTGACGGTTCTTTGCAAGTTGCAGTTCTGGGTCATCGCTCCAACCTTCTTTCCGTTTACCAACCCTAATTCTCTCAAATGGTACTGCCGTTGAGGCGGCTACTTTTATCGAATGAATTATCTCAGTAAGATAGCAATCTAAATCAAGGCTGCTGCCCTTGAGACTCTTAAAAAGAACGTGAAAAGGAATTTTGATTTTAGACAGCATAGAATCCAAAACCCTATGATATAGTGGTATATTAACATTATCCCAATGCATCTTTCAAAACCACTGAGGCTGTAGACCGATATGTGGAATAAACAAACTTATCCACAACTTTAAATGTAAATGGTCACTTGCTAACATATCATCATGTTCTTCAACAATGACCCTCTGAAATTCCACAATATTTGAGAGAACAAAATCAAACATCGAAACGTTGATAGTGGAAATATTGTTAAATATAATGACTTTAAAATAGTATACCATTTGTTTTGTTTTGATGTTTCAAAACATTGACCTAATATTTATGTATCTGGATCAACTGCTCATATAGAAATGAAACTTTTGTTAGATGATAAGCCTGGTAATCCATACAATATTTACTGCTTTATACTTTCAGAAAAAAAAACAAAACAAACATGGATGTCATTGATCATAAATTGCATGTTAATCTCTAAAATGTTTCCGATTCAGAAATATGAAAAATATATGAAACAAGCATAAATACTGATACTGCTCCACGTTTATCAGGTTTAACATATAAATAAAACCCTTGTTACTTTCCGCACTGTGTTTATGTTACTGTGTTATTGAGTCTATATATATAGAAATAAGTTGTCTGTGTGTCTGTGTGTCGAGTGACGTCATGTTTGTGTGTCGACTGACGTCATGTTTGTCGACGAAAGAAATCACAGACCAGGACATCGGGACACAAATGATGACCGGGACACCGGGACATAGGGAATATAAATGACGATCGGGACACTCAAAGAGAAAGCGACCGGGACACAAGGAATGTTCGATTAGCAATCACCATCAACAAAGCACCGGGACACAAGGAATATAAATGACGACCAGGACACTCAAAGATAAATTACAGACCGGGACACCGGAACACAAATGACGACCGGGACAAAAATGACGACCGGGACACAGGGAATATAAATGACGACCGCGACACTCAAAGAGAAATTACAGACTGGGACACCGGGACACAAATGACGACCGGGACACAGGGAAACAACAAAAACGGGGACACCGAGTGGCACAGGGGGATATATAAATTACGACGGGGACACAGGGAATGTTCGATTAGCAATCACCATCAACAAAGCTCAAGGGCAATCATTAGAATAATGAGGTATAGATCTGAATACAGACTATTTTTCCCATGGACAATTATATGTTGCATATTCAAGAGTCGGTATACCTGACAATCTATTTATATGCACAGACAATTGGACAGCCAAGAATGTTGTATATTCGCAAGTTACACAACTACAATGGCGCGTAACTAATATGGCGCGTAACGACTTACGCGTGCGGGGGGCTTGGGGGGCACAAAGCGCCCTCACCAACTAGGTGTTGGGGTGGCGCGAAGCGCCACCCCAACAGCTAGTTGAGTATATAATTTATCTGTCTCCTCGTCAAAAAATAAAAATAAAAGAATGTTTTATGGCTAAACAAAAATGTCTAATTCGTGTAAATCACAGCAGAAAAAATGACAGAGAACCTGTTAAATTTCTTGTAAACCAAAGACAAGTGAATAAAGCAGAACAATTTAAGAAAGAAAATAAAGGAAGTCATATTAGTGTTTCGCACGAACAGCTAGTTCAAAATGGAGGATTTTTACCGTTTTTAATGCCTTTAGCTGTTTCTTTAACAAATGATGCTAAAGTCTTAGGGTGACAAAAAGAACGTATGCAGGTAAAAAAGTTTCTAAAAGAATTACTGGTAACTCTTGTAGAGCTTTAAAATTACCTGGGAAAATCTGTGGAGTTTTTAAATTACTTAGCACTACACAAAAATTTGGAGGAGCTTTAAGACTTCCAGGTACAAAGATACTCATTAGGGTGGGTATTGATGAAGTTAGTAAGAAACGTGGAAGACCTAAAAAAGTTGTTGAAAACGTTGAAGTTCCTAAAAGATATGGAAGACCTAAAAACTTGTAGTGGTAAATATTATGGAAATATTAGTGATGCTTTCTTAGGATCTAAATTTATATTGTGCTCTTCAGGTTTATCTGCTTTTACCATGTTACCCCTTACTTCTTTAAGTCTTGGCACAGTTATAAAAATATCGAAGAACAGTAGAAAAAAAGGCTGAGTATAAAACTGCATATTCATTCTATTTTATATTGCTTGCTATGTACAAATCGGGTGAATTGACTAATGAAGAAATAACTAAACGAGAAAATGAATTACGCAAAACTTTACAGTTTATCTCGCAAAAAATATTTGAAACGGGTATAGTTCAATGGTTATAAATATTGAACGAATTGTGTAGAGTCCAAAAATAATATATAAAAATTGTTTAGGAAATTAAAAAAAAATTTGCAAAACCCCTCCCCCAGGCTGTTATCTTTTTTGTGTGAGTGTTTTGTGATCTCTAATCGGTCTGGGTTCTGAGACAAACCTCACAAGGTTTCTTGTTTGTAGGGAAGCTGGATGCTTAATACACCTTGATCTGGGGCCAGATCGCATTGACATCATTAACTGCTACACGAGGTAACGGTGAAAGTCGAACTGCGTCGGATTGCAACCGGAGGATCAGACCAGTTTTGTTACCAACTATGCCATGATTGGCCTGCTATTAGCCTGTAATGGTCATGCTATTACAATGTTTATGCAATCTTTTTATGTACCATTTGACTTAATACGATCACTAAAAAATTTGCTTGCAACTACGCTTGAATCCGTAACCTTCAAGCTCCGAGTCAAGCGTTTTAACCAGTTGCTCCAAACAAGACATGTCTGGAGTTATATACTAATGGGTAATAAAAATAATTATGGTTTAGAAAATCTATTTAACAAAATCATGGAGAACCTTTTAAGAATAATAAAATTGAAGATAAATACAATCGAACCATTAAAAAAAGAAGAGGTGGATCTAGGAACTGGAAATGAAATTAAAACAATGAAATGGGTAAAAAGTAAATATGGAGATAAACTCGTTATTAGGTCACTATTAATTTTGAAAGTGAAACGGTTGACCTTTTTGCATCAAAACGATTTGATTAAGAAGTTAAAAAAAAATAGACAAAGGTATGATTTTAAAGGTTATTGAAAGGAAAAATAAAGATATTCAAAATTATTTAGATATTAACATTTTGTATCAAACTATCGTTAAATATTAAATTATACCAGTAGTATATACAATATAGTATTATATAACATAAAATACTGAATATAAGTATAATTTATCAAATTCTTATATCTCTAAGACGTTTTTGGATGTTAACAGTTATTAGGGACATTTTTAAAACGTTGAAATTTTATTTAAAATGGTGCAAATTCAAATAAAAAGAGGGTAAATTTAATTGATTTGATGAGTGTTCCAGAATCGACCATTATTATACTACTGAAAGAGTTAAAGAGAGATTGGCAAAGCATTATTACATGTGCAAAACCGTGGTAGAATTACAGCAAAAGATATAGAAAATAATTCTTTGGATCTGAATAAAGATTTATGTTGTAAAGAAGAACTAGTGACAGTATTAGAAACATTAAAAAAATTACTGGGACAAGTTTATTTTTAATTTGGTGATTGTGGGATTAGAGTTTTTTTTAAAGATATTGGCTTTGAGATTAAAGACAAGTTACTGAAAATTGTGGATATATTTTTGAAAAAGGAGAAGTACCCTGCGATATTATCAAAAAAATAAAAATAAAAAAAGTAAAAAAGTATTATCAATTAAACTTCTCCATAAGGAAGGGGAAAGAGTGAGCGTGGTGGTTAAAGAGATATTAGCCTGGTTTCTTTAGGAAGTAAATACCTTAATACGATGATACTTCTCAGTCTTAGAGAGGCTGTTGATAATATTTAAAGTGGTTTTAGGAAGGATGGAGGATGCTTCAGCCAAATTTTTATTCTCAGAATAATAATTGAGAAGTGCCTGAGTCATCAAACCACTTTAACCCTCAGTTATAGAATATGAACAAGCATTTGATCCAGCTGATAGAAGAGTTTTAGCAAATATATGGTATGCTAGATGGATCAGTTGAGTTATTAGTACTCTATGCGAGAACTAGCCCCCCCCCATGCCTACCATTGCCCGTAACTCATCTAACTAACTTTTTATGATAGCCATTTTGTTCAGCGTAGTTGAAAGTTCCAGAAATTAGGATTTTGAGGACACGGGCTGTAAGTTATGACCTGTGCGAATATAACGTTTATATAAAAGGAGGTCGTATATATTTCATAGGGGTCTCATTCGAAATGTGATCAGAAGTTGTAGTGTCCTTTTTAAGAGCCAAAGCGATCAGAGGGGACATACCCCTCCCCCAAACGCCGTGTGGTGGGGGGGGGCAAAGATCATAGCCAATAGTCCAAAATAGTCCAAAGATCGTAAAAGAGGCTTTTGGGGTTGTACAAACCACCAGAGTCTGGGGCACAAGGGTTGTAAGCTATTCCTCAGGGTTAAGGCTTTTCTGGAAGGGATGGCTGTATAAACTTTGTAGGTGGCTCATTTTTGTGAAATTTGGAAGTTCTAGTTTCACTTAAAGAGTAAAAATCCGACGGATGTCAACTACTCCCCATAACTACCCCTTTCTTCGTGAAACGCATCTGATTGAAATCAGATGGTAGATATCCATTTTAAAACTAAATAGTCCAAGGAACATACAACCATGCCTCCAGGGTTGACAGAGCCCCCAGAGCCCTGGAGCAAGGGCTCTAAGCTATGCCCTGGTTGCAAATAAGGTTTTTATTGAATGGTTGGTCGTAGAAACTTTCAGATTGGGCTCATTTGACTTGAAACTGGAAGCTGTAGTCCCTTTCGTAAAATCCAAAAGTGATTTGAGAGCAACAAGCCCCCCTACCCAACGCCCATCATTTCCCAAAAACAAACTTCCTAACAAAGTATTGAGACATTTATTTTTTCGGCATTGTTGAAATGTTCAGTAATTATGCGTCTGAGGATGGCAACCCCCGATCTCCCCCCATCGAGGTACCAGGGTAAGGGCTGCAAGGCAATTTGTTCATTGTTTATATGTATTGTTTATATGTAACATATTTTATTGAAAAAAAGTATATATGTTTGACTTCTACTGTCCCAAAATATGATAGGCATTAAATTGAGTCTTTCAGGAAATGTGGAGGGTAGTTTTGAACTAAATCAAAACATATTATATACGGGTTGTCAATGCGGCATAACTCAGGAATGACTGAGTATATTAATTTGGAACTTTCAGGAAATGATAAGGGAGATGATCAATTGACCAAAAAGGCAGGTTGTCAAAGCGGCATGAAGTTGGAACTTCCAGAGAATACTTAAAGAGGAAGATAAATTGGCAATAAAGTAATATATGCATGTCTCTACTAACACCACTACCGGTACTACTTTTTCTACTACTACTACTGCTACTAAACTAGTCCAACCACTTCTTTAATTGCAACGACTTGTTAAAATTAGAGTATCAAACAGTTCGGGGTAACGAACTGTAGTAAGGAGCGACCCGGCTCAATAGTAAACAAAACTCTAAAAAACGGAATTTTGACACCAATAGCTACATCAAAAGAATCGCTTTTAATGCTGATGTCAAATATATAAGTTTCATAAAGTTTAGTTCTACCCATCAGAAGTTACGAGCCTGAGAAAATTTGCACTATTTTAGAAAATAGGGGTAAACACCCCTAAAAGTCATATAATCTTAACGAAAATCACACCATCAGATTCAGCGTATCAGAGAACCCTACTGTACATGTTCCAAGCTCCTATCTACAAAAATGTGGAATTTTGTATTTTTTGCCAGAAGACAAATCACGGATGCGTGTTTATTTGTTTTTTTTCTGTTTTTTTTTCTATTTCCCAGGGGTGATCGTATCGACCTAGCAGTCCTAGGAGTTTGCGAGAGGGCTCATTCGAACGGAAATGAAAAGTTCTAGTGCCCTTTTTAAGTGACCAAATAAATTAGAGGGCACCTAGGCCCCCTCCCACGCTAATTTTTTCTCAAAGTCTTCGGATCAAAATTCTGAGATAGCCATTTTATTCAGCATAGTCGAAAAAACTTATAACTATGTCTTTGGGGACGACTAACTCCCCCACATTCCCCGTGGGAGGGGCTACAAGTTACAAATTTTGACCAGTGTTTGCATATAGTAATGGTTTTTGGGGAGTGTACAGACGTTTTCATGGGGACTTTTTGGCTGGGAGAGGGGTTGAGAAGAGGAGGTTATGTGGGGGATACTTTCCATTGAGGAATTTGTCATGGGGGAAGAAGACTTCCATATAGGGGGCGCTGCATTTTCTAGAGCTCATTCGATTGGAAATTGAAAAGGCTAGTACCCTTTTTAATAGTCAAAATTAATAGGACAGCAACTAACCCCCATCTTACGCCCAGCATTTCCCCAAACTCATCCAATAAATATTTTGAGATACCAATTTTGGTCAACGTAATTGAACGGTCTGGAAATTATGTCTTTAAGGATGATAACCCCCTCAGAGCCTTCAGGGCAAGGGTTGTAAGTTCTACCCTGGGGACATATAGGGTACACATAAAAAGGGTGATCGTATAAACTTTAGAAGGAGCTCTGGTAATCAGAAGTTCTAGTGCCCTTTTTAAGATTCAGAGTGATCCGAGGGTGGATACTCCGCCCCGCCCTTCCTATTTTCCCAAAATGCATCTGATAGAAATTTTTATATGAAATATCAAGATATTTGATTGGAAATCCAATGTTCTAGTGCCCATTTTAAGATTCTGAGAGATTGGAGGGTGGATATTCCCACGAACCCTTGTGTTTTTTTAAACAAATCTGATGGAAATTTTGAGACGGCCATTTGTTGCCGTAGAGACTTCAAAAGCAGCTAATTCGATAAAAATTAAAAGCGCCAGTACCCTTTTTAATCGTCGATAATGATTGAAGGTTCCAATTACTCCCCTCCCAAGGAAGGGGCTGGTTCGATTGAAAATATCAAATACAGGTCCCAGTACTGCTTCATCCCAATAGAAGGCGAAAATTTTTGCAGAAAAGAATTTATACAAAAAATTCAATCCATTTGTTTGAATAGTCTTTCCCCTACCAACCCGTCTAAAGTCTCATAGTACAACTATTGGTAAAATTTTTTATAGAATTTTATCCAAAATATAGATAGCAAGTCAAAGTCTTGATCCTTGTGTAAATTAAATAAAAAAAGTTTTTTTAGCTGAAAGTAAGGAGCGAAAATTAAACTTAAAACGAACAAAATTACTCCGTATATGAAAGGGTTTGTTCCCTCCTCAACGCCCCACTCTTTACGCTAGGGTTTGACTCTTTCTCTCAACTCTACTTTTAAAACAGTAAATAACTTTGGCGTAAAGAGCAGAGCGTTGAGGAGGGAACAGCCCCTTTCATATACGGAGTAATTTCTGTTCATTTTAAGTTTTAATGTCGCTCCTTACTTTCAGTTATAAAAAACTTGTTTTTTCATTAAATTTCTAAACATTTTTGAATTAATGGGTCTCCGTACATGATTTTGATTTTGAGTCTCCGCACATGAATAATTAAAACATAATTTGCAAATTAATTTTATTTTTTGGCTAAATGGCTTTCTCATAGTATTGATCGGACAATTATGAAGGAAAAGGAGTGGGGGAGGAGGCATAGTTGCCCTCCAATGTTTTGGCTACTTAAAAAGACAACTAGAACTTTTAATTTTTTACGAACGTTTTAATAAGTAAAAAATATACATAACTTACGGATTAACTTACGTAACGAACTCTTATATTCCTATGTTTTTATTACATATATAAGGGGATTCGTCCCCTCGTCAATGCCTCGCTCTTTACAATAAAGCTTACATTTTGTCCCAATTCCTTAAGAATGACCCCTGAGTCACAAAGGTCATAGAGTAAATAGTTGAAATTACTAAAAATACTTTAGCGTAAAGAGCGAGGTATTAGGAGAAGGTGAACCCTATATGCGTAATAATTTCTGCTCGTTTTAAGTTTTGATGCTGAACCTTACTTTCAGTTGAAGAAACTTTTTGATATTGATTTTTTCATTGTTTTTTTAAATAATGCAAGAAAATCCTGCGCCCCTTTCATGGAAATTCTCTTTCTTCATGACAAATTCTTCCATAGAAAGATCTCCCACGTAACCCCCTCTCCTCAACCCCTCCTCCTCCCCCCAAAAATCCCCTGAAAACGTCTGTACACTTTCCAATAACCATTACTATATGCAAACACTGGTCAAAGTATGTAACTTGCAGCCCCTCACACGGGGGCTATTGGGGAGTAAGTCGTCCCTAAAGACAGAGTTATTAGGTTTTTTCACTATGCTGAATAAAATAGCTATCTCAGAATTTGATCCGATGACTTTCGAAAAAAGATGAGCGTGGGAGGGGGCGTAGGTGCCTTCCCATTTTTTCACTTAAAAGGGCACTAGAACTTTTAATTTCAGTTAGAATGGGCCCTCTTGTGACATTCTAGGACTACTGGGTCGATAAAATCACGCCTGGAAAAAAAACAGAACAATCAAACAAATAAACACGCATCCGTGATCAAAAATATACAAAATTCTACATTTTTATAGATAGGAGCTTTAAACCTCTACGGTATGGTTTTCTGAAACGCTGAATCTGATGGTGTGATTTTTGTTAATTTTTCATGATTTTTAGGGGGTGTTTCCCCCTATTTTCTAAAATAAGACAAATTTTTCGGGCTCATAACTTTTGATGGGTAAGACTGAACCGGATGAGACTCACATATTTAAAATCAGCATTAACATACAATTCTATTGATATAACTATCGGTATCAAAATTCCGTTTTTTAGAGTTTCCGTTACTATTGAGCCGGGTCGCTCCTTACAACAGTTTGTTACCACAAACTGTTTGAAAAAAGAAACGAAAGGTTGTTTAAAAACAAAGAAAATTAAATAGAAAATACTTTTTCAAAAAAGAGGTTTAAAAAAAAGAAGTAAAACACTGCACTAAATAAAAGACGAGCAGAGCTCAAGTACAATAAAAACTGAAACTTAAAACGACAGAAATTATTATCAATGAATACACGTAACCCCAATTAAACAAAGATTGATATAAAAGATTAAATCAAACCTAAAACGAGTAGGAATTACCACAAAAAACATCCCCTAAGCCTTCTAAAGGTATGAACGTTATTTGCGCATTATATTGACGAAATATATTTTAAAAGTATTTTTTTTTATAACATTAATAAATCTAAAATTGGCGAGACTTTCGGGAGTTAATATTGTTATATATTAAACAATCAGCCTACTTTTCTTTTTTTTTTCTTTTCGGTAATTAAATAAAGAGTCTCTAGCACTTTTAAAAAAAGCAACCTATTCAAATAAAACGGGCGTTTTGTTTCAGGAGGCGTTCTTCAAAAATTGAGACCGACAGTAAAATTTTAGCGTAAAGAACAAGGTATTGAGTGAGAAGGGGGACAAACCCTTTATAAATGGAATAATCTGTGTTAGTTTTGAGTTTTAGTGTTGCTCATTACCTTCAGTCGAAAAAACTTCTTCTTTTGATCGTCTTTCAAATAATGCCGGCATATATGCTAACCCTCAATAAAAAATTCCTGCCCTGCTCCCCCATGAAATTCCCTCCGGACGTTTCAACACTCGCTAACAATCCATAAAATTTCTGCTAGAAGATGAAGAATTTTCCTTAGCATACTTTCATTTGAAAAAGTGTGTAAGCTCTGATCGTTTTTCCGATCACTCCTGAAATCCCGCTTCCGTGGAAATAATTTCCCAGAAATTCAATCACACTGAAAATTTCCCCCGAGCAATACCATAACACCTCTACATGCACTACATCCAATAACACCTCTACATGCACAATTGAGTAGGCAAAGCAAAAATGAAGATAATTAAAAATAATTTTGCGTAGAAATTATGTCCTATACTGTAAAACTGTCTTATATACTGTAAACATTGACCTGGAGAGTTTACCCCCGGAAACTTATCTCCACACGGAAAATAATCCTCATGGAAATCCACCCCTAGCACAAAAATATCCCCTCCAGAAAATGTCTATATACTACTACTACTACAACTAATAATTCACTGCAGCACTAAGCCGCCTGAGGCCAACACAGCTACGCACGCTCCTTCTCCAACCTAATCTATTTAAAGCCTCCCTCTTTACACCCTCCCAGTAAGTTCCCATTTACTTTACATCTTTATTTGTGACATCCTCCCAACCCAGATAAGGACGACCCGCTTTCCATGTAGCCCCAGACGGTTGGCCAAAAAGGACAATCTTCGGTAATCTGTCATCCTTAATCCGTAGAACGTGGCCTAGCCATCTCAACCTTTCTTTCATTATAGCCCTAGAAAGCGGGATTGAACCACATTTTTCGTACAATCTACTGTTTGAAATACGGTCAGTCAGCCGGGTACCCAGAACAATCCGTAGGCAATTTCTCTGGAAAACATCAAACAGTAAATTTTCATCTGCTTTTCGGAGCGCCCATGCTTCAGAGCCATATTTGACCACTGTCATCACTGTAGCTTCCAATATTCTAATTTTTGTTTGCAGACTTATCTTTCTATTCTTCCAAACTTTTTTTAACTGTGAAAAAACACCCTGAGCCTTAGCTATTCTACTTTTAACATATACACTGCTCTAACCATCTTTACTAATAATACTACCAAGGTAACTGAAGCTCCCAACCTGATCAATCTTTTCGTTACCTAATGTTACCTGTTCATCTTCACTTATTCCTAGCCTTAGTGACATAGTCTTCTTAACATTAATTTTTAAGTCTATTTTAGCACCCTGAACTCGTGAAACCTGTAAAACTTCATTCATTTTGCTCACACTTTCATCTAATATGCTTAAATCATCAGCATAATCTAAGTCCAGGAGCGTTCTTCCTCCCCAATTGATTCCATGGTCTCCAATTGCCTTTCACGTGCTCCTTAAGACAAAGAAAATGTTTCCTAAGAAGAAAGAAAAATATTTCCTTAAGAAAATGTCTATATGCTTCCCAATAACAAATTATCCACCATAAGTAAACAATGGGCAAATCTTATAACTTAAAGACCTACCCCCAAGGGCTGGGTGGGTATATTATCTCTACAGGCATATTTTCGGAGTTTTCAAATATGCTAAATAAAATGGCTATCTCAAAATTTTGATTGGACGACTTTGAGGGAAAATGGCAGGGGAGAGGGTTAGTTTTCCTCCAAACTTTTTGGTTACTTTAAAAATGTACTAGAACTTTTAATTTTCCTTCAAATGAGCCCTCTCCTGAAGTTCTAGAATTATACGTCCGATATGATCACCCCTGGGATAAAGAAAAAATATAAATAAATAAACACGCATCCTTGATCTTTCTTCTGATAAAAAATTAAAAAAATATCCACATTTTTGCAGATTTTGAAAACCTCCACAATATGGTTCTCTGGTACGTGGAATCTTATGATGCGATGTTCATTAGCATGTTTTGACTTTTAGGGGGTTTTTCTCCCCTTTTCAGAAATCGGGCAATTTCCTCGGGCTCGTAGCCATTGATGGGCAACACTAAACTAAATGGATTTTACACATTCGGAATCAGCATACTAAGTTGATTCTTCTTATATATTTACTGATATAGAAATTCCAGATTTTAGAGTTTTTCTTACCATTGAACTTTGTCGCTCCAAACTTACAGTTTGTTATCGCCAACTGTTTGATCTTGGTTAATATAATGATTTGCATTCTGTTTTTGTTGATATTATGACAGTAAAGACGCACTACTCGAAATAAAAGTTTTTTTTTCAAAAAAGAACAAATGACACTCTCGTCTTTAAAAGGCTAGGTTTGGAGTGCGTTAGCACTATTTTTAGCACATTTTTGTGGTGATTTTTGTTCGTTTTATTTTCGACTTTATTATTTCTTGTGATTTAGTTTCGTTTTAAGTTTCATTTATTTGTTGATAGTTGTTTCTATTCGTTTAAGCTTGACTTTTTCTTTATTTCTACTTATCTTTGGTTTAAAGCACCTGTAAATTTTTCTTTGAATTTTATCTTTATTTTATTTTTTGATAATTATACTTCGTTCCAAACAGCAAATGATAACTCTTTTTATCAAATATAATACTGTCGAAAAGTTCTTTTTATTTAAAAAGTCTTATTTTTAAACAAAAAGAAATAATTAAAAAGGGCGAAACAAAATTTTTAAGGGTTTTTTTCAAATGAAAGTAAATTGTCGACATTCAAATTCAAAACGAACAAAAATTATTCCATATTTTACGGTAGCTGTCCCCTCATCAACCCTCTTCCCTTTTTATGCTAAAGTTGGACTTTTTTTCCAGTTATTTAAGAACTGGTTGTTACTGAACTGGAATGAAAATTCTTTCAAAACACTATATAACATTAGCGTAATGAGTGGGGGGGCAGAGGAAGGGTCACCACCCGGAAATATTTCTGTTTGTTTCAAGTTTCAATATCAATCCTTAGATTCATTTGAAAAAACACAATCTGTTTAGATTTAATTAATATACCGAAAATGACCAGCATCTACAGTGAAAAATTAAGCCTAACTCATAATGAACGATAACTACCAAAAATCAGAGTCAAGCTGTTACACAGCTAAAATCAAAACAACCTAGAGCTTCGATGGCGCATAGTGTTTTGCTGGAAACCATATTCCCGATTTTTATTTTTTTTTTTAGTTTAAAATCAATAAATGGTTTTTCTTTTAAATTAGTGATTAGATAATGAGTAGTTAAGGTATTGTTTTTTTTTTGAAAATTTACATTATAAAAGGTAATTGTTTTCTAGGAAGTGGGATTTTGCTAGAATTTGACTCATATACGTTATAAGCAAGAACAGAAACAACGTTCAAAATAAACCTTGTATCACTAAAGCATTGATGACAATCTAGGTTGAAAAAAAAGGGGGAGGGCTCTAACTTGCGGTAATGTATACTCAGTTAAAATATAGCTTGATTATTGCTGCGTTTCATACAATATGCTTAAGACGAGGGGTTGTTCACTATGTTCTGCTTAGTAAAAGAGCAATATTGCAGAGAGTGACATCTCAAAATTTGTACCAGGTTCTGAGAATGGGCAATCCCTCCAATTCGGAAGCTAAGGCTGCATCAATCAATTGTCTTAGCTCTTCGTTGAAGACTAAGGCGTTTGAAATATCGGTAGCTTATCTGATTGAAAAACGGAAGTTAGTACACGTTCTTGAGATAATTAAGCACACCTTTACAAAGGTGTGTCCCCATTTTGTTCACATCAAGTTAGGGTTTGGTAGTTTGATAAATAATAAACCACCTAATTCTGCAACATACCCCAACTTGAAACAACCAGGCAACACTTCTCAAATTTGCTAGTCTAATTTAGAATGATCTACTATACAAGTTTTCATCTCGTAATTTTTTTTTATTTAGTAACTTGAACAGTTTCTTAAAGCTGTATTTGTTAAATTTTGCTCACGGTGAATGAACACAAAATGCTTTGTAGCTTCCTTTCTAGGTTGGTCTTTTTAATATAAAGGTAGATTCCTAAAAAGCAAAATTAGGATAGCCAGGTTCTCTATTTCAGTTAGTTTTTTTAGGGTTTTTGCTTAAAACTATGTAAAATTAAAAAATGAAATGTTTGTTCATTGTAGTTCATGCTGGAGAAAAAAGGAAATTAAGGTTTAGACATGGGCAAGGCCGCATCAAAGAATTTTTCGGGGGGGGGGGATTTTTTTGTTGGATGGTTACAAAAAAACAACAAAAACGCGTACAAAATTGTTTATATCCATTTTACACGTTTTTACGAGAAATTAATCCATAAATACTTCACTTTTAACCCATATGCTTTTACTTTATACTTTTAACCATACTTACCATATACCATATACTTTTAACCGTAAAATTAACAAATGATTACTTTAATTACTTAAAGTAAAAAAACATGCAGTTACCGTAAGTAGGTTCAACTTCACCTCTTAAAAAAGTCCTTAAGAAAAGTCTGGAACGCGCTTTTGATTCCGGGGAAGACTAAATAAATGCGAAACTAAATAGTCGTTTTGTGTCCCAGGGAGTGAATAAACAACCTTCCGGAAATGATCAATAATTTTTTTGTGTGTGTCAGTTGTTCCTTCTTGTCAAATTAGTTGTTTGTTTTTTGCATTTTTGATAGGCAACACATATTGTTTTTGGTCTTAAGAAATAAAGTACTGCCAGCATGAGCTAATGCTAATGTGACAGTTAAAATCGAGTAGTTACTGCATGCTGAGCACCAGAAGACTTATTGCTTATTGTTCAATCATGAAGTAGATTAGAGCTCTACTAGTTAGAGAGCACAGCTTAGATACCAATATACAGTTATGAAAGCTCCTATCTTGCCCATGAGAAGCTTTTGATACAGACTGCCAGTTTCCTATCTCCAGCCGTTAGCATCGCTACCGCGCACTGTGTCACAGATATAGATCGAGTTTTCATAACTGTATTGGTATCTAAGCTGTGTTAGAGAGCCTGTTGCTCGACAAGGATAACAGAAAAGACTATTGCGTATAGTCTTCGGCAAGGATTGGAGGAACAATATGTTGCACCCTTTCTCCAAGCACATAATTATGAGACAGCCCCCATAAAAAAAAACTTTTTCAGAATGTTTCAACCTGATCTCCCAGGCGTAAAAAAAACACGATATTCTTCCATATCACGTACAAAACTCATCATCCCTTGACGAAGCCTACTGAATGGATAACATCTATGCAACAATAAATTCTCAGGTATAAAAAAACGCATATTCTCTTGTGAGAGTCAGAAGCCTAACGATGCTTTAGGTCACCTCGTTATCAAACACTTCGTGGTAACGAACTGTAGTAAGAAGCGACCCGGCTGAATAGTAACCGAAGCTCCAAAAATGGAATTTTGATATCAATAGTTACATCAAAAGAATCAAATTTTTACGTTGATTCTAAATATATAAATTTCATCAAGTTTAGTTTTACCATCAAAGGTTACAAGCCTAAGAATATTTGCCTTAATTTAGAAAATAGGGAGAAACAACCACTGAAAGTCAAAGAATCATAACGATAATCGCACTACCAGGTTAAGCCTATTAGATAACCCTTCTATAGAAGTTTCAAGCTCCTATCTACAAAGATGTGGAATTTTGTATTTTTTCCCAGAAGACAAATCACGGATGCGTGTTTATTTATTTATTTATTTTTTCCTCAGGGGTGATCGTATCGACCCAATGGTCCTATAATGTTGCTAGACGACTCATTCTAACGGAAACTAAAAGTTTTAGTGGTCTTTTTAAGTGACCAAAAATATTGGAGGGTGCCTAAGCCCCCTCCCGCGCTCTCTTTTTCCTAAAGTCACTGGATCAAAATTTTGAGATAGCCATTTTGTTCAGCATAGTCGAAAAACCTAATAATTACGTCTTTTGGGACGCCTTAATCCCCAACAGTTCTCAGGGGAGAGGCTGAAAGTTACAAACCTTGACCATTGTTTACATATAGTAATGGTAATTGGGACGTGTGTAGACGTTCTCAGGAGGACTTTTTCACGTTAAAGAGGGGTCGGGGGTTGCGTGGGAGGATCTTTCCATGGAGGAATTTATCATGAGGGAAGAAAATTTCCATAAAGGGGCCACAGGATTTTCTAGCATTATTTAAAAAAAAAACAATGAGGAAACAAGTATATAAAAAAAAAAAATCAGGTGGAAGTAGGGAGCAGCATTAGAAGCTAAAACGAACAGAAATTATTACGTTTATAAGGGGGGTTCGTCTCCACCACAATACTTCACTGTTTACGCTAATGTATTTTTAGTAGTTTCAACTATTTATTCTACGGCTTTTGTGATTCAGGGGTCACTCTTAAGGAATTGATATCAAATTGAAGCTTTATTGTCAAGAGCGAGGTATTTACGAGAAGGAGAACCTCATATACAAAATAAAAATACACAAACAAAGAATTTCGTTACGTGAGTTAATTCGTATTTTACCTGTATTTATTACTAATAAACACGTTCGTAAAAAAAAGTTCTGGTTTCCTTTTTAAGTAACCAAATATTGGAGTTCCACTAACCCTTCTCCCGCACCCTTTTTTTTATCAAAATCACCCGATCGAAACTATGAGAATGCCATTTAGCCAAAAAAAAAATTTATATGCAAATTTCGTTTTAATTATTCTTGTGCGGTGAGCCAAAATCTAAACATGCATTAATTGAAAATGAAAGGGGTTGTCGTATAAACTTTGGAGGGAGCTTATTCAATTGAACATTGGAAGTTCTACTGCTCTTTTCATGAGTCAAAAGTTATCAGAGGGCAGCCTCCCCCACGTCCTTTTTCCCCCAAATGCATCCAATAAAAATTTTGAGATAAAAATTTTGTTAAAAACAGTTCAAAAACAGATACCAAAAACACCAAAGTCAGCACAACACCCCAAAGCCCGGGGACAGGCGTTGTAAGTTATGCCTAGAGGCATATATAGCTTTTGTGGAGAGGATGCTCGTATAAACTTCATAGGGGGCTCATTCGATTGGAAATTGAAAGTTCTGGTTCAGTTGTTATCAAAAGAGATCGTAAGGCAACTAGCCCCCCACGAGCTTTTTCCCCAAAACAAATCTAATAAAAAATTTTAGATAGCCATTTTGTTAAAAATAGTTGAAATATTAGATAAAAAAAGCCCCGGGTTTGACACAACCCCCCAGAGCCTGGGGGCAGGTGTTGTAAGTTATGCCCCGAGGTATATAAGGCTTTTATGGAAGGGTTGGTCGTATAAACTTCAGAGGGAATTTTTTAGAATGGAATTAGAAATTTCAAATTTCACTCTTAAGAGTTAAAAGTGATCGGAGGGCATATATCCCCCACCCACTCTCTTTTCCCAAAATACATCTGATCGAAATTTTCAAGATAACCATCGTGCTGATGTCTAATTCTGTTTAAAATGAGCCATAACCACTACTCCTTTCTTCCTTTAATGATTAAAGTTGAACGGCAATTCTCTCAAGACCCAAATGTTAGTAAACTACTTCAAGATACAGGTGTTAATTGCCTAGTAGGAAATTTTTTAAAGAGATGCAGGTGTCTGTTACGTAATTAGAGTTGAGGGTGACGCAATCTTGTGTGACTTGTTGGATCTTACGATTTGCTTCAGTATTATTCCTGCACCGGAAGGATAGATATCCACACCTTATTTTCAAAAAGTGAAGATGAAATATTATAAGAAGACTTGTGTACAAGATAAAGTTGTCATAGCAATGAAAACTGACAAAGAGAAATATTTAAGCAATGAAACAAGTGCTAATGCCAACCTTAATGGAAATGTTTGTGTGCGTTGTCATGACAGTAACGAGCTAAATTTCCTTGTAGTACCGAAAAAATTCAAGTGTTATGGAGGTGGAAATACGAAAGTAAAATCTCCAGAGAAGTTAGTCTTGAATAAGAATGCAAACCTAAGACTTCTAGCTGATGACGAAGGCCAACTTCTTACTGACGGTAAAACGTTACCCGTTAATAGATCTTCTCACCATCCTCCTACTATTACCATTCAATGAAATATAAAAATAAGACAAATATACACCTGCCTCGTCATGCATCTCCTCTTTTCTAGATGCTGAAACTGTTACCTATGTAAAAATAATGTGGTAACAGACTGAAAAATCTCAAGTATGGGCACTAGCAGACATTATCTGCAAGGAAATTAAAAGTGAATTGATGAAAATTATTTCCAGTGCAAACGGTACTAGCACCAATGATAGTTTACCTAAAGACACATTCATTGAACCATAAATAAATCTATTAAAAGACCAAGTTTGTTGCTAGTGAGGTCTATGCGACTATCTATGCTTTTTTGCTAGTGAGGTCTATTGCTAGTGAGGTTACAGATGATGGGCTACTATTAGCAAAGATAAGGATTTTCTTATTGCTTTGAATATGGCTGAGGAAATCCGAAGGTATGCAATAGAATTTGTATTTGGACATTTAGGGATCAAAATAGAATATATTAATAATCTGATTTCTGTCCATGGTGCTAAGTTTAATAGAACACTGACATCTGGGATAATTTCCCAATAAGTTTCAAATTGATTTAGCGAGATTAATGCAATACTCTCCTCGAATGGTTTGGCAAAGGCGCACTCTAAATGTATTGCGTCTGTTCGGACAATAGTCAAATCTTGATTACCGGATAAATCCACTACAATGATACCATGAGTTTTTGCAAACATTTCTTCGGTCATAACATTTTAAAATTATTGTGAATCTTTATCTAGGGATTGCATTATCAATTTATATAAGATTCTGTAGAAATAATCAAAGGATAAATTGAGGAGTGGAATTCCATTTACTTCCATGCAAGAGATGAAAGTCAAACCGTTTCAAATTTATGTGGAGAATTTGTCAAGGATTGCACTTGCACTTTCAACAAAACCAAGGCAAGTTTTGAAGGAATCTCACCATCGATAAATGACGAATTGGCTTAGGTACGTGTAACCGTAGCAATATGCCGCTGATACTTGATTGTATGAGGAATAAGTAATTAGACGTAATTCCCACTAGCTCTTAATTTCTCAATTGTAAAAGCAACAGAACTCATAACTTGTTATTTTCAAACATGAAGTATAGCCGAGAGGAGAGAGACTGTCACGTCAGGTGCAGTACCAAGTACTTTTCACGAAAAAAATTGGACGGAGCAAGTTGTAGCTTTGTATCAATCTTCACATTGGGGGGCAACCATTGAGGTATATAAAATATCTCAGGATCTCTTTTCCCAACCAAGTGTAAATCTTTTGTTTTCGCATTTCCAAGTATATTGCTAGTGTCAGTGTTCGCTTTGTGGTATCAGACCTAGTGTAGCAGACCTCGCAACTCCTTACAAGACACTGCAGTCATCAAAAGGAATTTTATATAACTTGCCTAATTTGAAAGATTGTTGTTTGTGCTCACAAATGTTCAATTTTATTAAGACAATTTTTTGTCTCAACATAATGTGTAGTACACAGGTTTCATAAGAAAACCCCTCGGCTGCACTTGGTTTTTAATTATTCAATTTTTTGACTATCAAATCTATACAAATCTATAAATGTGGAAGTCAAATCTTTGAAATAATCTTTACTAGAATAAACTTAAAACTCTACGTTTTCAGAGAGTGGTTGTTGTGAATAAAATTTTTTCGTAGTAATCATGTTTTACACTCACATAAACATTTTCTGCATTGAAAAGATCTATAGATGAGTTTACTGAGAGGGTGAGATTCCTTATGTCGTAGATATGTCAATTTTAGGGAAGAAATTCCTTTTTCGATCTCAACAATTTTTACTTTTGGTTTCTTCTTTGACAAGAACAATGTTTTACGCTTTCGTCCTAAGTTAAAACTGATGATTGAAAAGGTTTTTCTCGACCTTTTTAGACCTTTGCCGTTTTGTCCTGATTTCAAACGCTCACCGAGGGATTGCGCGCCAAACCTCAGATTTTGTGAAACACTTTATTTAAAATCTTTCCCAGAGCCCAAATCATGTAGTGTAGAGGACAGACAATTTGCGGTAACCAGTGAAATATATTTTTTAGCCAGGGAGTGCAGAGCAAAATAGCTTAGTAAACCAATTGTCGAGACCGTAACCGGACATTGACGAACGACCCCTGTAATTGTCCATTCCGTGACCCAATTGCCGTAGTCCAAGAGTGGCGATATTACAATAAAAATAGGGACAAAAAAAATCACTTTAATCTATTAGCCATTTCACTGACTAAGTCGAAAATGACATGTAGTCACAGCCAAACCTTTTGTTATTGCTATAAAATTGCCCAATTCACTTATTAATGTTAACAAATAGCTCCAAGTACGATTTGCTGACTGGAATATATTGAAGAAGCTTTCTATTGTAGCGGTGAATGTGCTCATGCGTGGTTTTTCGTTCAAGAACACGCAAGAAGGAGACATTTGTATTACCGAATCTCGAAGTCTCAACAAAGGATGCGTTTAGAAAAATACAATTTTTATTGTATTAAACATAACGTGCTATATACCACTGATTCTTCCAGCACTTTTAACCTCGATTATGTTCTCTGTAAAACCAAGAATATCTCTCAGATTATCGTTGAGATGATTCATTTCATTCTCAGTGGGAGAGCTAATGTAAATTCTCCTCTGTTTCACCGAATAGCTTAATTTGAAGGCATTTTTAAGAGCAGAGATTTTTCTAGTGATAGCTAGACACAAATCAGTCATACTATCTTACTTGTATGTTATATGTACGATCCTTTTTCAGGATATCATATGTATTTTTAAGAATACAATCAATAAGAGAAAATTCATACTTTCCCTAAACTTTGAAAGTTTGGGAGATTTTTTTCCAAAAGCCCCTTGTTTTATTCAAATCGTCAGAGAAAGTATCAGAGACATTGGACATGAATATCACATAAAAATTATCAGGCATTGTGAACGTCTCTAGTAGGCATACCAAGAATCAAAATAAGAATTGTATCGTAGCCAACGAAAAAGCAACTGTCTCTTACCCTTGGGAGTTCGCCTCTTTAATATCTTTTCAATTTGATAAATTTCATTATTTTCAACTTTTTGAACTTTTTGTTATTCGTACTCATCAAAACCACTGAGAATTTCGTAGTCTTTCTTATCACGTAGATGATGCGTTAGAGGTTTGGCGTCTAAGACTTTTGAAAATTTAAGAAGTTCAGTGGAATCCCAGTAATTCCCCTTTCCAAAAATATTACTTATTTGGTTTATTCGAACTGTATAACCAACAGTAAATTTCCTCTTCATAACCTTTTCATTGGAACATTGTTTAAGAAAAATGTCAAATGTATTGTTACTGTGATGAACTTCAAGAGGACTATGATTAGACAGAGATCAATGAGGACTTCAATTATAAATCAAATGATTCTATCTAAACCTTGAATAAAATCCGCAGTATTTTTCTATGTACAATATCTTGAAATTAGTAGTCAAATTGTTCTTATCAAGAGTTTAGCCAGTGCTGCCTAATTGAACTATTACTATGAAAAAGTATTATGTTAGCTTTCAATAAAATCTTTTTTGTATGTCGATTAACGAATTCCCTTACCCATTCTGTTTGAATTTTTCTATAAAAATCTGTTTCAAAGATAGATTCAAGCGCTCTAGCAGCTTCATTCTTTGAACGCAATGGAACGAAATAAGCATAGCGACTAAAAACATACATTTTGAGTAAATATACTTGTAGAGTCTGTAATGATGAATTTGAATATTGTCTATTGTCAAAAGATCTACTTGTAATATACACAAAGGTAAAAAGGCTTTAGTTTTTCGATAATGATTATTGTGAACTCTATGATTCCGATGAAGAGTGTAGCTGGGTTCTGTCTGTAAATCCTCTGTCGTTAGCTTTTTTTCAACTCCTGCAAGTCGGACAAGTGCTGTGACGGAACTTAAAACTATCAGATTCACCTGTATTTTAACAAACACATTTCAAAACTTGAGCCAATTCGAATATAAACGCGGAAAGGAATTTCAACTAACCTTTTTCACACTAAATATGGTGGTCAGACCCCCGCTTTGCGTGCTCTCCTAAGATAATATTTCTTTGATATTTCTCCATATTCCATTAATCGTTTTAAAACATGTCTATTCCCAATAAGACTTTTTGGAAAATTTATGCAAATGACTATTAAATAATTGCTTTTACGATTTGCAATCAAATGTCTTAACAAATCCATTAGATTTTAGGGCTTGCTGTGGATTATAAGTCCATTTTTCTCGTCAATTTGTACATGCTCATCTTCAGCGAAATCAGTCCAGAGTAGTAGTATAGTAAATGGGATTTCTGCCCCACCTAACTCATCCGCCTAACCCACCAAAGAAACGATTTATCCAATGTGATTATAAAATCTGGAGCTAAGAATTATAAAGTAGATGTGAATATTATTTGAATGAATAGTACTTTATTAACAAGCAAACTCTCACAGTATAAAAAACTTCCGAACTTGTTGCTTTCTGTCAGCTAGCCTATATTGAATATAAGAAACAGAAGCAAAAAAGTACAGTATATAAACATACCCCACAACAATGAGCTCAACTGTCTTGTCAAATAAAAACTAGACCTACGTTGCCAGGACAACGTGAAGTGTTGCGGCAACCTTTGTCCGACTTCGCCGACTAAAGTGTTGCGAGAGCAACACTTTGGTTTTTTTTCTTTGCTATCGATCAGTAATCACATGATCAAAGGCTATTCCTCAACTTTGAAAAAACAGCAACAAAATAGTATCGAAAGAAGGAACTAAATTGACTTTGCAGCCAGTTGAACTTTATCTTTTTCAATCGTAAACATCGTGACAGATGAAAACTCGGAACAATATCTTATATATATAGTTGGTATTATAAAGCTATCCCGAACTTTTCAGGATTAAAATACCATAGATGACATTCTATTAACTATTACGAAATGTTCTCATTGTTTTACATTCTCGATTGTGCTTGTTTCTTCACTATCGGTTAAATGATTAAGTTGTCAGCCTATCGAAGTTTTTAAAACGGTATGTTCAAACAAGAACGCAATCAGTTATCACATGACCAAAGGCTATTCGTCAGCGTTGAAAAAACAACAACTACAAAGTAATATCGAAAGAAGGGACTAAATTGACTTTGCAGCCAGTTGAACTTTATCCTTTTCAGTCCTAGACATTGTGACGGATGAAAACTTGGAACAATATCCTATATAATCTAGTTGGAATTATAAAGCTATCCGTAACTTTTCAGGATTAAAATACCATAGGTGACACTAATTATTACGAGACTACCTCATTGTTTTACGTTATCATTTGTACCCGTTGCGTTAACACTTAATTCTGTCAGATTTAAATAGATCGAATACAGTCTACACATTTACAGAAGTTTCTAGTCAAAGTGAACAGATTCTTACTTACAAGTCCCTCTGCCGTGATAGACATCAAGTTCACCGGAAACAAATAATTGGATACACCAACTAGAAAAAGTCACAAACCCCTCATCTCTGAAGATGATTGATGAAGTCCCCTACATGCAAGCCCCCTACATGTCTTACCAGTGGAACCAAATTGGCTTAACCCTCAAATACACCGTAAACAAATAATAGGTACACCAACTAGCAAAAGTGGCAAACCCTTCATTACCGAAGATGATTATGAGCATAATTGCCGTTTCTCGCCCAAAGTGAACCGATTCTTACTTATAAGTCCCTCTCCCGTGATAGGCATCACGTCCGCCGGAAACAAATAAATGGGTACACCAACTACAATAGTTGCAAACCCCTAATCGCTGAAGTTGACTGTAGCCTAACAGCAGGTTATTACTTATAAGTGCCCTATATGCCTTACCACTGGAACCAAATCGGTTTTACCATCAACTACACTTGAAACAAATAATAGATACACCAACTAGCAAAAGTTGCTAACCCCTCATTGCCGAAGGTGATTACTACCTAACAGGCGACTGTTGCTTACAAGGCCTCTATATGTCTCACAATTTGTATCCACCTAGATTTCGTTTCAGTGTGTACCTTACCACTGAAGTTGTCAACCCCTTGAAATTTTCAAACGGGTATACCTTATGAAGGAATTTTTGTACCAAAAAATGGATGTCATATACCTTAAATCAGCTCATCAAGAACTATCAATTCCCATCGAAAAAATTCTATCTGTCTTAGTTTAAAAGTTGATTTTTTGCCGTAGGCCAACTTTCTAACGTCACCACTTAAAGGAGCAAAGGATAAGCTCCAATTTCTTTAGCAATAAGAGAACTTTCAAAGTTTATTACTCACATCTGATACCATTTCTCTACCACAATCCCAAGTCCGAAAAACTGAAAGATAAACGCAGCTGAAATCACAAACAGAAATGGGTAGAAATAATAGATGGCAGCACTTTCGGACCCGTGGGAAAATGCCACATTTTTGCTTCTGTAGGTTTTTCTATTTATCACTCAAAGAAGATCCACTCGAAAGCAACTTGCCACTCGAAAGCAGAAACATGGTTTGATGAAACAAAAGCTTGGCTGCACAACTTCAGATATTCCTCTTTGACATAGGCTATATAACTCCACTTCACTTCGCACACCATAGGCTCTGGGTCGTGGACAAGCAAAAACCATCCTTTTTGGCCCCAGGCAAAAGTTCTGTGGAGCTTTCCAAAATGTAATGTCATATTCATCAATCCGGCCTGAGGTCCACACTTTCCGTAAAATCTGCACAGGTTAGACCCTTACCAGTTTCCGGGAATAGGCTGAGATCGGCGGCATAGAAAAAAAAAACAAAAAAAAACGGGACGAAACCAAACTGTTGCTCTCGCAACACAATGAGTACAATGAATAAAAAAGTACATAAGTACACAAACATAAGTACATAAGTAAAAAGTAAGTAACATAAGTAAAATGAATAAAAATGGATATAGGAATAGAATAATGTCAATAGAATGTCAGATAAAAATGAAACATCAAAACTAATACATTAACAATGTAAATGACACATTGACATGATGCATTACAAATTTTATTTATTTATTATTTCAACAAACGCTGGTACAAAGCTATTTCTGTAGCGCTCAGCTCTTGTGTTAATATGATTTAAAACTGGGATTTTTTGTGCTTTTGGTCGAGGTAAACGGGGCTTTGGAAGGCAATAACGGGCTGGGAGTATACTTTGAAAGCGTGGGTTACAACGCAGATTATTTCCGAAATTGGTACAAAGAGTAACCTCTTGCCAAGGTAGGGAGGTGGAATTCCTCGAGAAGGAAAATGTAAGGCACTTTGCCCTGACCATAAATAAGTCTCAGGGCTCTCTTCTGGATAATTTATAGTCTATCGGACTGATCCAAGGTAAGCCCGAAATACCACACCGGTCAAGCATACTCAAGCTGTGAACTGATAAAAGATGAAAGGCGAAGGATGTGTGCTTCTGGACAAGAAAATCTAGAAAATAGCTTAAGGAGAGACAGAGATGTACTAGCCTGTCTAACAATAGAGCAAATGTGGGTATCCCATTTCAAATCGCTAGTCAGTGTGACCCCTAAGAGTTTAGTTTTTGTTACAATTACGTTATTAGGCATCGGGGTTACAGATGATAGCTTTGATTTACAAAACTAAGTGTCATAATATGAGATTTATGGGATTTCGCTTTCATTTTTGACTGGGCTGCTTTACTTACAACGTCTTCGAGAATTTCCATTGCACTGCTCTTAAGATTTATTCTGCACTTTTTGAGCAATGACATGTCATCCACAAACTTTCATCGATTGGCTGATTCATTAGCAAGGTTGTTAATTATTACCAAAAAAATTAAAGGACCTAAAAGCGTACCCTGCGGAACTCCGCAAGAAATAGGGAGTGAATCAGAAGAAACATTTTTATACTTAACAACTTGACCCCTACTTGACAGAAAAGATGCAATAATATTGACTAGAAAATGGAGGACATTAAATTCATTGAGCAGTTTTTCAACTAACACATTATGACTAACTAGATCAAAAGCCTTTTGGAGGTCAATTAAAATGAGGTTGAGCCAGGTATCTGGCTCGTCAAGTAATTTAGATATAGTATTGAGGAGACAGACCTCGTAATGTTTTGTTGATAAACCTTTCATGTTTCCGAATTGGTGTCCATCAATAAGCACAAGGAATGTGTTTTTAAGCCAACCTGCTGTAAAATTCTCATACAGTTTAGAGAATACTGGTGTTAAGGTAATTGGTCGAACTCCATTAAAATCTAATTTAACACCTTTCTTCTGTATGGGTTTAATGTATCCTTTTTCCAGCACTTAGGGAATGAACCACTTCCAGTTATTGTATTAAAAATATTTGATAAAGGTTTTAATAACTTATCAGGAAATGCGTATATTAAATCAATTGGAATGTCAAGGGGGCATTTTGAAGTTCTCTTTATTTTGCGTATTTTCGCCTTAACATCAACAGGTTGTACTACAGGGAGATCCTGGTCTGGTGCTGGGGGGTGGTGGAATATGACGTGAGAGAGCTGGAAGGGTTTGCACAATAGCAGAAGGTATTTATTTAATGATTTAGCTGTAGTTTCAGGGGGTACATCAAGATTAAAGTCAACATTTTTGACTGTTTTACCACTAATTTTATTGACTGTATTATACCACTGCTTCGGCCGTGCTTTAAAGAATTCACTCACTTTATTACTTTAATACTGGGGCGAAGCTTTCCGAATCTGCTTCTTTATAAATTTTCTTAGTAGGTTAGCTTCTTCAGTTTTTCTTTGGCGGAACAGTCTTAATTTTTGACGGATTAAACTTTTTATTGCATCATTTATATACGGCTTATCATTAAAACATTTTTTGTTTTTGACCTCTGGAAAATGAATTCAATAATTATTGATAAGATTTTCTTGAAAAAGTTCGGCTTTCTTATTCGAATCGTTGGCGGCATATACATATTCCTATTGCTATTCTGAAAGCCATGTACCAAAACTGAGTAGACCACTATCAGTAATTGATTGATACTTAAAAACATCGAATTTATGCTTGCGGATATGATTTTGAATCGGATTTAGCAAAAGCGTAAGATGGTAAACTGCCACCAAGTGGGGGGGAGAAAATTGGGTCTTTGATAGAATTCATACAAGTTTGTACAAATAATGTCAAGGGAAGTACCACCTTTTGTGGTTGGCATATTAACAATTTGTTTTAAATTAGCTTCTCGACAAAGCTGAATTGTAGTTAGTTCATTTCCATCACCAGTAAGTAGGATCCCAGCGTTTGGATGCTTAGACAGGAGGTAATCAAGTGATGCATGGAGTTTTTCCAAGAAATTTCTACACTGCTCCGATTTTTGGCCGGATGAATAATAAAAACAACCAACAATAATATTGATTAATGGGCGTTGGAGAACTTTCGGTTTAACTTTAATCCAGATTATTTCATCATACTTATTTATTCCTTGAACATAGACTTCCTTTGGCGACTAATTATCACGACAAAAAATCATTACCCCTCCACCATTTTTAACCAATGCAATGATCATGTGGGCGGAGTATAATAAACTCGTTAAAATGAGCCATCTTCAGAGTATCCTGGTTTTGGGACTGAACCTCGGTTATACAAATTAAATCTGATGGTAGCTTATTCGCCATAATTTCAAGTTCAATGTTTTTCAAAATTAAGGCTTTCTGCATTACTTAGTAACAACCTAGAGAAATGGTAACGTAGTTTATTATTCTTATGTTTACTATAATGAGTGCTAGAAACACCCTTTTTATCTGGCAAACGATTTCAAAAAGAAGTATGAGGGTGAGGAGGTCTATAAACACTTTCTGGGGGTGGCTGGGTTTTATCACATTTTGCAGGGATGGAGGTGTTATGGGTAGGCTTGCCTAGTAGTGGGGTGACTATTAAACTGGTTTTTAAGTGGGAGGAGAGAAGTTTCAGTTTTAATAGTTGGGGGTGAATTGAGAGAGCCCTAGGGTAAAACTTTCCTGGCGTTCAAACGATTCTGCAAGATCAATTTCTACTAATAGAAAAAACCTCTTACTAAGTGGGATGGCTGCTGTGAGTCGGTGTTGATCAGTAGGAGTGCTGTCTGGTGCTGTAAACGAGACTGAGGCAGGGGAAGTGGGTTGGGTAGGCACGGAAGGGGGAACGAAAATGCGTGCGAGTGAATTTGGGTGGGTATGTAAAACTCCGGCCTTTGGTACGAGGGAGATGTCGGACACGTCCGGGGGAGCTCCAGAGGAACGGAGTTGTAATAATCTTGGTACAGTGGGCTGTGATCTGAAATCATAGTCGGAAAGAGTGGGGCCTCCCTCCAAAATCCATCCCCGTTTCGTCAAATTCTTAGAACTACCATCGTACTCATGCGAAGGTATAGCTTGTGGCTTAGAGAATAACCTACTAAAAGACTTTGGGATAAAAACATGATACTTGTCACAATTGAAACAGCGACCAGACATAAAAATAGAACAAATAGAAACATGGTCAATCGAGCACGAACTGCAAGAACCCGTTAGAAAATATTTACAAATATGGAGCCGATTACATCTTCTTCCGTGGTTACATTTTGTGCGTAAAAAATCTTTGCAAACTGTTTTTTTTTTTATTACACGCTGATCACCATTTTTTTCAGCTAATTCTTTCGTTTCCTTCACTTTCATATGCCACAAGTTTCTCATAAGCAATTTCTATATATGAATAGGATTTAGTAGTAACCTTATTAGTCTTTAAACAAAAGTGTTATTATCCTCTTTCAAATTCAGCATACAACCTGAAGCCGATAAATTATTTCTGTATTCGGGAGGATTTATACGTTCATGAATAATTGATTTCTTTTCAAACATTATTAACTTGACCGTTCCGGTCAATATCATTGCTATTCACCTGATTTGTCCCTGGTTCAAACGTCCTTGACCTGTCAAATGAATTTACAAAGGGTAATATAGCATTTTCTGAATTTTTATTTTCACTTGATTGACTTCATTGTTCTTTGTTATATCAATGTTTTGAGTTGCAGATAGGGCTTCATTAATAACGCTCGAAATGTAGCTTAATGACTCTTCTAGTCTGTTTTTTAATGGTTTAAGAATATCAAGATTTGTCAAGCAAGCAAATCTTTAACACAGGGATTTGGATGCGTTAAATTTTCTCTGGTAACATATGAGTAAGGTTTGGTCTGAACTGATACCTCACGTGAGCAGGTGCGTAATTTTCCAATGGTGGTGTTCAGAATATAGGGTGGGTCGAAGGAATAAAAGGCCTGGCCCTCAGTCTGACCTAGAACATCATGAGGAGGGGACGTCACTTCATGTTGTAAACAGGGAGAGGCTGGAGTCCACTTCTGCGAAGAGGGGAACACCGGTGATTTAAGCTCTTTAAGCTATTAAGCATCCTAGCTCTTGAATTTGGAGAACGAGGGGTGCGAGGAGAAGATACAACAGGTGAATTTAAAGAATTTACCTGATTAATTGGCATTTTCTTAGAGGAGCAGTCAGGACAACACCGGCTCTCACTCAAATTAGCTGTATCATTTCTGGCATATTTTTCCGCTTCTGCATGAAACGAGCAATTGCACCCTCCACATTTCAGAGAGTTTGAAAATACTCTAAGCCTACATTCGGGACAAACTAGTATTTGTCTTACCATTGTTTTTTAAGAGGTTAATGGTCCAGCTGAAAAGCTTGGCCCAACAGTTGACAACACTAGATCCTCACACGCTGGATGCTAGATGAAGACTAAAGATGTAATGCATTTATCATGGATTTTACCAGTATTACATCCCAGTTTACCCACAGTGACTCGATTAGAAGCAGGACTACGAAATAAGGCGGAACAATTAAAAACTGGATTAGGAAAGGGCATCTCATTTGAATTTAGATGAGAAGCGTTTAATATCTATAAAAGTGATAATAAAAATGATAAAGAATTAACATGGAAAGTAGTCAGTGAGCACTATAATACAACAAAAAATGGCTGTTGTGTGACAGAAATCTGGAAAAGATAACAGTTATACGCAAAACGATACGGTATTTGACCATATGAACACTGATAGAATTGAAGTGAGAGTAAATGGAAATAAATATCCACAAAAAGATTTGAAATGTGATTTGAGTAACGCTAGCGAAGATTATTCCAACGCTTATCAACGATTTTTACTGTTAGGATATAACCATGAAAATATTGATAGTGGAACAATTGTAATTTAAAATGAGTTTAAAACAGTATATCCTTTATTTTGTTTTGATGTTTCAAAGCATATATCGAATATTTTTCGAGGTGGATCAACTGCTAATATAAAAACTAAATTTTTATTAGATCAAGTACCTGCTAATCCATATAATATATACTGTGTTGTATTTTCAGAAAGAAAAGCGATCATGGAGGTTATTAAATGGTAAATTATATGTTAATGTATAAACTGTTTTCGATTTGGAAAACTGTTTAATTGAACTAGAAACTAATAAATGGAGAAGCTTTATAACGAGACGACAATAGAAAATAAATATAGTATAATTATTAGGAAAGAAGACTTAGATGTTGGGATGGAATACATGATTACAGGAATCAAATGGGTTGCGGCTAAACATGGAAAGGCAATAACTAACATTATTGATTTTAAAGGAAAAATGGTTGATCTATTTGCACCTAAGCGTGTTGATTCTAAAGCAGATGATCTTGAAAAGAAATTTAAAAAAATTAGATAAAAGTATGGTTATAGAGGTTATTGAAAGAAAAAAAAAGATAGTATAATTTATTTAGGTATTAATGTTGAACTGTCCACTAAATATTGAATCCTAATAAATTATTACATTTTATCAGTAGTATAGAAAGAATAGAATATAATTAAACTATTTTTGAAATTATATCTAAAGTCCTTAGTTCATAACACCTGTTTTAATCTTAAAGGTTAGGATGTGAAATTGTAAGAATGTCGGAATTTTAATTTAAAATGGTTTGAATTCAATTGAAAAGGGGGTACATTGATTGGATGATCTGGGTAGGGTCTAGAACCCATGTTTATATTGTGGAATTGTATATTAATGAGACCAAATTTGGTTTGCAATGACCTGTTTTCATGTTGAATGTAGAGACAGAAAATGTACAAAATGCACAATATTTGATGTTAGAATGATGTAAAATGGACTAAAAATGATGTAAATTAAATGGATGAGTTACGCGGGACAAATACCCTATTTACTATAGTACTAAGAGTCTTTTACTTTGCTCACCATATAAATGAGGCATTAGATCCACAACAATTGATGAAACTTTAGGCTGTGTTATGCTAATGATGTATCTCTTTTAGTATGCTCATGTAAGTAGGTCAATGCTCTTGTTTCGGATAGTAACCGGTTATGCTAATGATGTACGTCTGAGAGTGCCTATGGCCATACTACTGCTATACCAGGGGAATTGTCCCGGGTATATTTTAAGTGAGGCTCGAATTGTTTGGGGCATTTTCCAAGGTGGTCTTCTATAGGAAAAATTCTCTATGGATGATTGTTCTCCATTGAAAAACGATTGTTGAAGCACAATGGCCGTTCTATTAAAATAAGAAGCTTTTTTAAAGTACTACAAAACTTTAGCGTGAAGAGCGAGGGGCTGAGGAGTGGACTCCCTTCCCCCTCATATACGCAATAATTTCTGTTCGTTTTTAATTTCAATTTTGTTCATCGCTTTCAGTTGAAAACACTTTTTTCTATTTTGTTTCTTGCTTAAAGCAAGAAGAAATATACTATTGATAAATAGATTAAATCTAAAACTAACAGAAATTTAAATATACAATAACATAAAATCTGAAGATAACATTTCTACGGTATATGAACAAAATAATCCTAAAGCCAACATAAATTAACATGGGTAATCCAGTCAAACGAAGAGAGAGTTGCACAACCAGGAGTAGCACTTAAGTTTCTTTTTGATTTAATTCATGTATTGACAGTAATGTCGGCTCGATTAAGCTTGAGTTTATAGGACTTTATTTCCATGGCTCTTAAGCCAAGCTTTGCCGCTTAGACACATAGGCAAAGAGAGAGAGAGAGAGAGAGAGAGAGAGAGAGAGAGAGAGAGAGAGAGAGAGAGAGAGAGAGAGAGAGACAAAACCATGTGGAAGCACAGAGATTTAAACGCACAAAGACAGACACGGGGACAAGCAAACTCCCGCTCAGACACAAAGACACAGGGAGAGAAAGAGACAAAACACATACAAAACCCAAAGAGCCTGGCCCATAAAAATACACACGTTTTAACATGGCCCTTCATATTTCTTTAAAAACAAATCGTAAGAGTTTTTCAATTAATCTCACTAACACCCCCGATCAAAATATATATATCATAGGTAGCGCAATAGCGCTGCCTAAGTAAAGCGCGAAGTTAGCATAATGTATTTTTTTCACCAAGCTACTTTTTTTACTCAATTTCGCAAGTGGAGATATTCTGGGGCAATTGTTAGGGGAAAATTTTTAGCGTGTTTGGTTTCCCAGGAAATAATTTCCATATAAGGGGGCATTTCCGGAGTGACCGGAAAACCAATTAGACGGAAAAACAAAAAAAAAGTGATCGGAAAAAAAATCAAAGTATTTTTCAAATGAAAGTATGCTAGGTAAAAAATTTTCAGGCTAAATCTTTTGCAGCAAATTTTACGGGGAGGGGGCTTTAGTGAAGATGGAATGGTCCAGGGAGAATTTTACGGGTGATCAGTCTTATGGGAGGAATTTTCCACGGAGGAGTTTCCCTTGTAATAAGAGGACTTTTCATGGAGGATGAGCCAGATTTACCGGCATTCTTTCAAAAATGATTAAAAATCAAACAGAAAAAACTTTTTTTCAATTGGAAGTGAAGAGCAGGATAAAAACTCATGCCGAACAAAAATGATTCCGTACATGAAGGAGCTGCCCCTCCTCAATACCTTGCTCTTTACGCTAAAGTTTGATTGTCTGTCCTAGTATTGTAGGAACGACTCCTGAAACACAAGGACCGTTAAACAAGAACAGGAAGTTTTTTAAAAGTGCTAAGAACGTTAGCGTGAAGAGCAAAGTATTGAGAAGGGGGTATATCCTTCATATAAGGAATATAGGTTCGTTTTGAATGTTAACATTGCTCTTTACTTTCAATTGAGAATCTTTCGTTTTTACTTAATGGTATAAATATCTGTAAAGTGGAACGGAGTAAATTTTCAATGGATCAGATATATCCATCATAAAATTGGAAATCCTCATTCCCCTTCTCCCATCTGTGTTAAGTGGAATCTAAAAATTTCAAATCCAACGTAACTTCGACCCAAAAATAATGCAGATACGGGATTTTAATAAGCTGAATGTACGTATTTCATCGGATTTAATTTCACGGTCTTTTCCTAAGTCATAGTTTAACGCCTTGCAGCCCTTCCCTCTCCCCGTCAACGCTCCGTGAAAGATTCAATTTGATACCCTAAGCCGTTCCCAAGATGTAGTAGATACATTATTTTGATAACTTAACAATGCATAGTGTCTCTTGATTGGCCTCGACATAAACTGTGCACGGAATAAAAGTCCAAAGGGGGCTTCTAGTTCAAAAGCTTTCGGTTGATCAGCGATAAAATTGCTTAGCCTCTTCTCCTCCCTCCAACTCAAAATTTGGATGTCCTCTGTGCCATTGTCTTCCTGTTTTCGAACAGGGTTTGAAAATTTAAACCGTATTCCCTAGACCTTTCATAATATATTTTAGAAATGCTGTTTTGATGACCTGAAAGGTTTAACTTCACTCCCCGAGCTGTTCCCGATATTTTACACGTAATGAGTTATGAAACCCCGGAAGCACATAGCATTTTCTGACTTAAATATACACCTCCATCAACTATAGGAGGTTAAAGTTGAAGGATAGTTTTTGTTTATCAAAGACATAAGGGGTCTAGCCCCATCCCTTCCCTCCAATGCAAAATTGTAGATCCTCTAGTTCCAACCCTCTCTCCCTTCTTTCCCCAAAAGTGTTTGTAAGTTCCAACTTCAAACCCCAAGCTCTCAACAAGATATAAAAGATTTGCAATTTTTATAACCTGGAAAAACACAGTGTATTTTCATATACCTCTGCGCCCTCCACTAGGTCAAAATCGGGTTGCACGACAACCAGGAGTATTTCTTGAATTAGCTCAACAGAAGTTTCCATAAAATAACTTTAATCGTTCCTAATGCATTATAAATGCATCATTTTGACTACCTGGATTCACATAGTGTTTCGAATTAGTTCAACATCCCCGTCAACAATTCCTAAAAATTTGAACTTTATACCCTTACCCATTTCTGAGTTATGCGCAACCCTACATTTTTCAACGTGGCACAAAAGTGCTGTCTAAGTAAAAAGCGGTGTGGCTTCAATGCGTCATTTCTTTTTACCAAGCCACTTCGTATGGAAAGAATGATTATAGAAACTAATAAAAAAAGGCTCATTAGACTTGAAGTTTTAAGTTATAGTGGTCGTTTTATAAGCTGAATGTGATTGGAGGGTAACAAACCCCCCTTCCAGACTGTTTGCTGCTAACCGTATCCCTCACACCCTGTGAATCCATTTGCGATTTCTTAAGCTAACAGTATTTAGTTGAAACTTTCAGGGAATATTGAACAGGAAAATTATCTGAATTAAACGATGCTGCGTGCATCCAGGTTGTCAAAAGGGTGAGCCTGCAGTATCTAGAAGCGGTTAAGGATATCAAGCGGAAACTGCAGGGGAACGTTGGACAAAATCGAGAGATACTATAATCATCTAGGTTGTGAAAAGGGAATGTCTGTAATATCTTGGGAACGGCTATGGTTAAGCTCAAGAGGGATGATGAATTGAGCCTAAAGAGGCTAATAGCAGCAAGGCTATCAAAATAGCCTATATACAAAATATCACAAACGGCTAAAGGTTGAGTTGAATCTACAATATCACTGAAACTACCAGAGGTTTTAAATTAAGGGTAATACGCTGCTTTGACAATTCTTTGTCCAAGAAACACGGGTTCGATCCCTGGTGTTGACAGTTTTTTGGTTTGGGATGGGGGTCAGCAGCATGACTCTGTAGGATCAGCCAGAGTTGACCCAGCTCTAAATGGGTATCTGGAGAAATCTGGGGAAGGTAACCAGGAAGGGTGTGTAAAAGCACAGAATGGCTGGCCCGCAACCCGCCATTGTAATTCCTGGCTGAAGGTCTACGAGACGGACATCAGCACCGCAGGTTTGGACCTAAGGGTCTAGTGCCGTCATAGTAGTGCCGTAAAAGCAAAAACTTTGCTTTTTATTATGTGGATACCTTTGGTGCACGTTCATGTGGATGCAGAAATAGGTATATCAAAAGATACTATGTGCATCTAGGTTTTAAAAAGGACGTGTTTGCAATATTTCAGAATGTTAACAGCCAGGCTATCAAAAGAGCGTATCTGCAATATCTTAGGAACGACTAAGGGTATTTAGTTGAAACTTTCGAAGCATATCGAAAGGGGGTGTAGCTAGGTCTCAAGCCATTTTAGACTCCTTTTTTTGGAAGAATTTCCCATGGCTCCTTTTTTAAACACTTTAATATTCCTCTTCTAATTTTGAAATCTTGCGAAGCTGAATCTGGCTAAGGGTTATTATTTTCGAGAGTTTGCCCCAGTTTCAAATAGACATAGAACTGTCTCATACTAAAAGTTGTATATTAACAAAATAAAGAAAATAATCCAAAAAAGTTTCGTAAAATCACATTTAAAATTTCCGTGACATTTTATCAACACTTATGTTAATTAGACGGATTTTCTAGTTGATCTCATCCTTAAACGATGCTTCTGAAGTGTTTGACACTATTGTTTATGCGGCTCAACAAATAATCTTCAAGAAGCAGCGGCTTTTCCACAAAAATAGAAAAAAAGTCGATTAATACTTTGTAATTAAATTTCAACCACCGTTGGAATCACTTGCAACTACAGTGCTTTATTGCAAGGACGCTTTTAGTGTTACCATGTTTATCCATATAATAGTGAGTTTTGAAAGTGGTCGGGTAGCACATAGTAGATCGATGAGTCAGAGACGATAAACATCTCTTCGGATTTTCAGGATCCCTGGAAATGAACATTTAACCGATTAACACAAAGAGTGGAGGTGGTAAATACTACTAGTAAGGTCCAAAATTCCAGGTGGAGATGGAGATTGTTGAGGCCTCAGATACTATATATATATATATATATATATATATATATATATATATATATATATATATATATATATATATATATATATATATGTATATCTTCTATATATATAAAAATAAGTTGTCTGTGTGTGGATCTGTGGATCAGGTGACGTCATGTTTGTCCACATATGACGTCTGAATTATTTCACACTAATACAAAAGAAGAAAAAAACTAAAAAAGGTAAAAACTACAAAAAAAACTAAAAACTAATAAAAAAACTAAAAAAGCTAAAAAACTAAAAAAACTAAAAAAAAACTAAAAAAAAGGTAAAAAACTAAAAAAAACTAAAAACTAAAAAAGAAAAAAACTAAAAAAAAGGAAAAAACTGAAAAAAACTAAAAGAAAAAACTGAAAAATAAAAGAGAAAAAGAAAACTAAAAAAACATGAATAAATATATATAAAAATAAGTTGTTTGTGGGTTATGTCTGTCTGTCTGTCTGTCGAGTGACGTCGTGTTTGTCCGCATATGACGTCTGAATTATTTCACACTAATACAAAAGAAGAAAAAAACTAAAAAAGGTAAAAACTACAAAAAAAACTAAAAAGAAAAAAAAACTAAAAAAGCTAAAAAACTAAAAAAAACTAAAAAAAAGGTAAAAATCTAATAACTAAAAAAAAAACTGAAAAAAATAAAAAAAGGCAAAAACTACAAAAAAATAAAAACTAATAAAAAAACTAAAAAAGCTAAAACACTAAAAAAACTAAAAAAAAACTAAAAAAAAAGGTAAAAAACTAAAAAAAACTAAAAACTAAAAAAGAAAAAAACTAAAAAAAAGGAAAAAACTGAAAAATAAAAGAGAAAAAGAAAACTAAAAAAACATGAATAAATATATATAAAAATAAGTTGTTTGTGGGTTATGTCTGTCTGTCTGTCTGTCGAGTGACGTCGTGTTTGTCCGCATATGACGTCTGAATTATTTCACACTAATACAAAAGAAGAAAAAAAACTAAAAAAGGTAAAAACTACAAAAAAAACTAAAAAGAAAAAAAAACTAAAAAAGCTAAAAAACTAAAAAAAAACTAAAAAAGGTAAAAAACTAAAAACTAAAAAAAACTGAAAAAACTAAAAAAAGGCAAAAACTAAAAAAAAAACTAAAAACTAATAAAAAAACTAAAAAAGCTAAAAAACTAAAAAAACTTAAAAAACTAAAAAAACTAAAAAACAAAAAAAACTAAAAACTAAAAAAGAAAAAACTAAAAAAAAGGAAAAAACTGAAAAATAAGAGAAAAAGAAAACTAAAAAAATATTAATAAATATAAAAAATATAAATATAAATATAATATAAATTAGCAATCAACAAAGCACCGAGACACAAATGACGACCGGGACACAGGGAGTATAAATGACGACCAGGACATAAGTAAAAAAAAAAACTAAAAAAACTAAAAAAATGATAAAAACTACAAAAAAACTAAAAACTAATAAAAAAACTAAAAAATCTAAAAATCTAAATAAACTAAAAAAGAAAAAAAAGAAAAAAGGAAAAAAATAAAGGAGAAAAACAAAACTAAAAAACGAATGTATATACAGACCGGGACACCGGGATACAAATGACGACCGGGACACAGGGAATATAAATGACGACCGGGACACAGGGACACAACTACAATGGGGACGCCGGGGGGCAAAGGGGGATATAAATGACGACCGGGACACCGGGACACAAGGAATATAAATGACGCCCGGGACACTCAAAGAGAAATCACAGACTGGAACACCGGGACACAAATGACGACCGGGACACAGGGAATATAAATGACGACCGGGACACAGGGACATAACTACAAAGGGGACGCCGGGGTGCACAGGGGGATATATAAATGACGATGGCGACTCAGGGAATGGTCGATTAGCAATCACCATCAACAAAGCTCAAGGGCAATCATTAGAATCATGAGGTATAGATCTGAATACGGATTGTTTTCCCATGGACCATTATATGTTGCATGTTCAAGAGTCGGTAAACCTGAAAATCTATTTATATGCACAGACAATGGGACAGCAAAGAATGTTGTATATTCGCAAGTTTTACGTAGTTAAAAACATGTATATATATATATATATATATATATATATATATATATATATATATATATATATATATATATATATATATATATATATATATATATATATATATATATATATATATATATATATATATATATATATATATATATATATATATATATATATATATATATATATATATATATATATATATATCTATATTCACAGGTGGGACATAGGGACACAACTACAATGGCGCGTAACTAATATGGCGCGTAACGACTTACGCGCGCGGGGGGGCTTGGGGGGGGGGGGGCGCGAAGCGCCCCCACCAACTAGGTGTTGGGGTGGCGTGAAGCGCCACCCCAACAGCTAGTATATATATATATATATATATATATATATATATATATATATATATATATATATATATATATATATATATATATATCCTTAGATAAATTGCAGCAGCAGCAACTAAAAATCAAATTTCGAAAAACTGGTTTTAATTATAAGGAACATCTATTCGAACACGAAAGAATGAATAATTAGTGTAAATCAGAATATACCTGTTTGATGTATCCAGCAATCAAAAGACAACCTTAAACTATTACGGTTGAAAAACGAAGTCTTTCTTAGTTATAAGTTGAATATCTCTCATTTTGAACATTAGCCACTTTTGATTAATTCCTAATATAGTGGAAGTCCAACCATCAATCTCAATAAGAATTAAATAAAAAAAAAACAAATTTTTTTAAATGAAAGTAAGGAGCAACATTAAAACTTAAAACGAACAGAAATTGCTCAGTATATGAAAGGGGCTTTTTCTCCTCAATGCCCCGCTCTTTATGCTAAAGTTTAACTCTTTCTCTTAATTCTATTTTTAAAACAGAAAGAAACCTTAGCTTAAAGAGCAGGACGTTGAGGAGGAAAAGCCCCTTTCATATACGAATTAATTTCGTTCGTTTTAATTTTAATGTTGCTCCTTAATTTCATTTTTAAAAACTATTTTTTTATTTAATTTTTAGGCGTTTTTGAACTAATGCATGTTTTGATCTTGGATCTCCTCACATAAATAATTCAAACGAAATTTGCATATTAATTAATTGCAATTAATCGGAAGATTTTGAGAAAAAAGGAGCGAGGGAGGAGGCCTAGTTGCCCTCCAAGTTTTTGATTACTTAAAAAAGCAACTAGAACTTTTAATTTTTTACAAACGTTTTCATTGATAAAAAATATATGTAACTTACGAATTAACTTACGTAACGACCTTCTATATTCGTATGTTTTTATTGCGTATATGAGGGGGTTCAACCCTCGTCGATACCTCGCTCTTTACACTAAAGCTTAGATTTTGTCCCAATTCATTAAGAATGACCTCTGAATCACAAAGGCCGTTGAATAAATAGCTGAAATTACTAAAAATACTTTAGCGTAAAGAGTGAGGTATAACGAGGAGGTAAACCCCTCATATGCGTAATAATTTTTGTTCGTTTTAAGTATTAATGCTGCTCCTTACTTTCAGTAGAAAAAATTTCATATTTATATTTTCATTGTTCGTCAAATAATGCTAGAAGATCCTGCGCCCCCTTCATTGAAATTCTCTTCCCCCATGAGAAGTTTCTCCATGGAAAAATCCTCCCACGTAGCCGCCCCCCCCCCCTCATTCTCCCCCCTAAACCAAAAAAATCCCCCTGAAAACGTCTGCACACTTCCCAATAACCATTACTATGTGTAAACACAGGTCAAAGTTTGTAACTTGTAGCCCCTCCCACTGGGACTACGGGGGAGTAAGTCGTCCCTATAGACATATTTATTAGGTTTTTCGACTATGGTGAATAAAATGACCACCTCAGGATTTTGATCCGGTGACTGTTGCCAGGTTTCCGGTTGGTTGGTTGGTTTCCGGTTGGTTGGATTCCGGAAACTGGTTGGTTTCCTGACAGGTTTCCTGTTTGATCCGGTGACAGGTTTTTCGACTATGGTGAATAAAATGGTTATCTCAGAATTTTGATCCGGTGACAGTTTGGAAAAAATGAGCATGGGAGTGGGCCTAGGTGCCCTCCAATTTTTTTGGTCACTTAAAAAGGGCACTAGAACTTTTTATTTCCGTTAGAATGAGCCCTCTCGCGACATTCTAGGACCACTCAGTCGATACGATCACCCCCGGGAAAAAAATAACAAAAATAAAATAAATAAGCATCCGTCATCTGTCTTCTGGCAATAAATGCAAAATTCCGCGTTTTTGTAGATAGGAGCTTGAAACTTCTACAATAAGGTTCTCTGATACGCTGAATCTGATGGTGTGATTTTCGTTATGATTGTATGACTTTTAGGGGCTGTTTCCCCTATTTTCTAAAATGAGGCCAATTTTCTCAGGCTCGTAAATTTTGATGGGTATAACTGATCTTGATGAAACTTATATATTGAAAATCAGCATTAAAATTCAATTCTTTTTATGTAACTATTGGTATTAAAATTCCATTTTTTAAAGTTACGGTTACTATTGAGCCAGGTCGTTCCTTACAAACAGTTATCACAGACTGTTTGACTTTGTATTCTTGTAAGTTTATATAGCACTGTTCTTCAATAAGATTATGGTAAATAAGCTGTATTGGGTTCTTTGCCTAGTTTTTCAAATTGTTTCCATATAGTTCTTCAAACTGTCTGGGTACAAATTTATTTCCATATTCTGAGACAATCCTGGAATAGCAGTGTGTAGCGTTGTTTCTGTTCTTTTTGGTTCAGTGCAAGAAGAACAGGGGAATGAACTTTTTTTTATTTAATCTAGGCTATTGAATAAATGGCGACAAAAGAATAGAGCTTCGGTAATATTCTAGACGAGGGCCTTTTTTCTGTCTTGAAAAATCCTTGCATTAGGAGATTGGAACTTTCCGGAGTGAATTTACAGCCTTCTCTGCCGCAAGGGTAATTTCTAGCTATTGCCTCTAATCCTTCCCTATTTGCAGGACCTATAAAATTGCATATATATATATATATATATATATATATATATATATATATATATATATATATATATATATATAGGGAGGTCGGGGGGAGGGACTGGATTTTGGAAATTTTTAGAGGTAGGTGTTACTTAAGTATAAATAATATTAGAAAGTTTGTCCGGGTAGGTATGAGGTATCGTGATGATTTTCTTTCATAATTAGTTTTATTCTCTTTTCAGTCTATGTTTTGTTGCTGTATTTTTTCACTTGTTTTGTGTATGTCACCATGGCCCAATTGGGCTTTCGTGTGAATAAATCTATCCATCTATCTGTACCTGTTATAATTTAGGAAAGAATTTTGTTTTAAGTCTGCTATTCTTTAACTTTATTCTTTAACCTTATAGAGAACACTACATGAATGATTTGTTTAAAAGTCTAGTCTCTTTAGGATTTGTTTCGAATTTAAAAGCTTATTGCGTTTGATTTTTGGTATATTTTTTTTCTTTCGCCCTTTTGCTTTTATAGACTTTTTGCTTTCAGTAAAGCACTAGTCAATTTCATGGTTGCATACTTGGAGAAGTGGTCATTTTTTCCTTCACAGGATTTTTTCTTTGCTATTGATTTACACTTTACACTTATGTGTAGGCTATCTGATATTTCAATCGTAATTTTTCCTCATTTTGTTCATAATAGCGCTATAGTGAGGCATAATAATGTTATAATAGCGTTCGCTATTTTTGGGTTAGTTTGAGCTATTTTTGGGCTAGTGATTCCGTCACTTTGGGCTATACGTTCTGCCAAAAACCTGACAACAATGCTTGAGGCTAAGTTGATTTTTTAGTTTTTAGTTCTGTTGCGGATCTTAAAAGAAGTAAGCTTTTTCTTTCTTCTTTTGATGTGTTTTTGAACGTCAAATATTATTTGTTGGCTTAGTAAATTATTTTTTACATCTTTTAATTGATTATAATATATTCAGCCATACGCACAAAATAAGCCATTCGCACAGAAATTAGTTTCAAGGAATCAAACTTTTTCTGGGGCGGCGCAAACCCAAAAATAACACTAAACATTGTCAAGTTGTATAGAAAACATAAAAAATGGGTAAATATACGATATATGTGGCAAGAAGGGCTCAGCCCTTCTCACCTTTTGCTGCATTTTATTAATTGAACAGTTTGTTTTGCAAATAGTTCACTGTTGTACTTAGCATAATAGATATATATCAATAAAACTGGGTTTATGCTTTAATCGGAATCTTCATTAAGCCATTTATTGTATCTAATTAAGCTACGCATTGTTATTTAAGAAAATTTCTAGGTTAGGTTAGCCATTTTTTATAAGGAATCAATGGAACATCGAGCTCAATTGAGAATTGGGGATCGATTCTAATTCAATCCCTTTTCGAAGCCAAAAAACTGGGTCTCGATTAACTGATACTCTTGGTAACATTTATTTTGATTCATCCATCTACTTGAAGTGATTCTTGCTGCGGTAGCACTTAGGATCAGTTTTAAGCACTGCCTAGTGTTTCTATTTAAGATTAATTTAAAAACTGAGATTACGAAGTTCAGAATTAAGTACAGGATTAAGAAGATAGGGCATATAAGAAAAACATTGAGATTCAACAAAAAATTCACATTAACAAATTACTTATCAAGTAATTTGTTTCAACAGGTTATTTAGTTAATTTGAAAATTTTAAGTTGCATTTAAATTACCTGAGTATGCATTTCCTTACTTTGTAATTTGTTGAGTTGCAAGTCCCCACACAAACGCCAATATCAATCGTCTGAAAATATAATAATTAGTTCTCTAAAGAATTATATCTGTACATATTTAAAATATTTAATCATGCATGGTAAAAACTTAAGGTCGTCGTTAAAACTATGAAGAAATTCAGCCTATAATGGTTATGGAAACTACACAATTACTAGGGACAATATTCACAAGGTGAAAAATTTTCAGACAAGCATTAATTTTCAGAATAATATTCACTAATTAAAATTTTCAGACAAGAAGGAACATGTTCCTATTTTTCCTGAAGAATCGCAAATTTTACCTTACGCTGGTAACAGGGACGAATATCTAAAACCCGGCCTTGATTTGGCCTTTTATTGACATTAAATAAAAGAATAAGTTTTTTTTCAACTGCAAGTAAGTAGCGACATTAAAACTTAAAACAAACAGAAATTATTCCGCATATGAAAGCGGCTGTCCCTCCTCAATGCCACCCTCTTTACGCTAAAGTGCTTTATTGTTTCAAAAGGTAGAGTTGTGAGAAAGAGTCAAATTTTAGCGTAAAGAGCGGGGCGTTGAGGAGCGGACAGCCCCTTTCATATACGAAATAATTTCTTTTCGTTTTAAGCTTGAAAGTTCTTATGCCGAACTGGCCAGACATGACAATAAACAATCAAGAGAGATAAAACTCTAAAACAGAAAACTTCAAACGAGACGACGGCCAGTAGAATTAAAAGACTAAAACAACGCGGATATTTCGCCTGTATAAAACAAGGCGTCTTCAGCACAAGATAGAAAATTAAAAGAAAACTAATCTAAAAACAAATAAAAACCACCACCAAATATAATAAATACAATTGTCGCTACTTATCCACGTAGGGAAATGCAGCTATGCGAGTTACTTCAATGAGAATCAAAGAGCAACTGAGGAAAATTTACGAAAATTGAAACTTAGTTAATTATTCTGTTGCGAAATAATCCTTTTGTAAGCTAACATTGAAGCAACTCTTTTTGGTCTAGTGGGTAATCTTGTCCCCTGGTGATTGTGTAAAAATTTTAATTCCCCCGTCGACTATTGGTTCATTTTTTAAAAGAGGGATTCGTTTTTTTTTTAGGGATGTTTTATTTTGTAATAGTTACCTGATTAAATTCATTGATAAAATAATAAAAAATAGACGCATTAAACACAACAATAGGGTTATTGGGGTTTCACAGTGCACAGAATTTGACTTACCGAAACGTTTCATTTCTTTACCTTATGTACCTACTTTGGGGGAGATGCTTAAAAGAATTTTGGGTAAACATAACATTGATACTTGTTTCTAATCAGTGAGTAAATAATCCTTTTGTAAGCTAACATTGAAGCAACTCTTTTTGGTCTAGTGGGTAATCTTGTCCCCTGGTGATTGTGTAAAATTTTAATTCCCCCGTCGACTATTGGTTCATTTTTTAAAAGAGGGATTCGTTTTTTTTTTAGGGATGTTTTATTTTGTAATAGTTACCTGATTAAATTCATTGATAAAATAATAAAAAATAGACGCATTAAACACAACAATAGGGTTATTGGGGTTTCACAGTGCACAGAATTTGACTTACCGAAACGTTTCATTTCTTTACCTTATGTACCTACTTTAGGGGAGATGCTTAAAAGAATTTTGGGTAAACATAACATTGATACTTGTTTCTAATCAGTGAGTAAATAATCCTTTTGTAAGCTAACATTGAAGCAACTCTTTTTGGTCTAGTGGGTAATCTTGTCCCCTGGTGATTGTGTAAAATTTTAATTCCCCCGTCGACTATTGGTTCATTTTTTAAAAGAGGGATTCGTTTTTTTAGGGATGTTTTATTTTGTAATAGTTACCCGATTAAATTCATTGATAAAATAATAAAAAATAGACGCATTAAACACAACAATAGGGTTATTGGGGTTTCACAGTGCACAGAATTTGACTTACCGAAACGTTTCATTTCTTTACCTTATGTACCTACTTTGGGGGAGATGCTTAAAAGAGTTTTGGGTAAACATAACATTGATACTTGTTTCTAATCAGTGAGACCATTAGGTAGTTTTCTTAATTCTGGGAAGGATTTTACCCGGGGGGATTTAGTTAGTGGGGTATATAAAATTCCTTGTTCCTGTGGAAAGTTTTATATTGGTAAAACTCACCAACAATTTACTGAAAGATTTATTGAGCATCGCTACTCAATAGAAAAAACCCTACAACTAAGAAAGCCTCCCAAAACTTTTGTTTCGGCTCTAGCTGAACACAGATTCTTTTATCCTGAACATTTTATACAATTTGATGAGGCTACAGCTATTTCTAATGATAGAGGTTTTTCTCAGTGGGCGAGGGAGGCTATAGAAATTAAAAAACATATATTTGCTAATATTTCAATAAATAGAGACACAGGGAATTTAAATATTGACCCAATTTATGATATTCTTTTAAAAAATGAACCAATAGTCGATGGGGGAATTAAAATTTTACACAATCACCAGGGGACAAGATTACCCACTAGACCAAAAAGAGTTGCTTCAATGTCAGCTTACAAAAGGATTATTTCGCAACAGAATAATTAACTAAGTTTCAATTTTCGAAATTTTCCTCAGTTGCTCTTTGATTCTCATTGAAGTAACTCGCATAGCTGCTTTTCCCTACGTGGATAAGTAGCGACAATTGTATTTATTATATTTGGTGGTGGTTTTTATTTGTTTTTAGATTAGTTTTCTTTTAATTTTCTATCTTGTGCTGAAGACGGCTTGTTTTATACAGGTGAAATATCCGTGTGGTTTTAGTCTTTTAATTCTACTGGCCGTCGTCTCGTTTGAAGTTTTCTTTTTTAGAGTTTTATCTCTCTTGATTGTTTATTGTTTTAAGCTTTAATGTCACTCCTTACTTGCAGTTGAAAAAACATGCTTTTTTATTTAATTTCTAAACGTTTCTTGAATTAATACATCTTTTGATTTTGGCTACCTAATACGAATAATTAGAACGAAATTTGGATATTTATTTTATTTTTTTTATTTTTTTGGTTAAATGGCTTTCTCATTGTTTTGATCGGAAGATTTTGAAAAAAGGGGTGAGGGAGGAGGCCTTGTTGCCCTCCAATTTTGGTTACTTAGAAAGGCAACTAGAACTTTTTATTTTGTTTACGAAGGTTTTTTTTTAGTAATAAATATTCGTAATTTACGAATTAACTTATGTAACCAACTTCTATAATTTTATTGCGTATATGAGAGGGTTCGCCCCGTTGTCAATACCTCGCACTTTGTACTAAAGCTTGAATTTTGTCCCAATTCTTTAAGAATGACCCCTGAATCACAAAGGTCGTAGAATAAATCGTTAAAATTACTAAAAATACTTTAGCGTAAAGAGCGAGGTGTCGAAGAGGAGACAAACCGCCATATACGTAATAACTTCAGTTCGTTTTAAGTTTTAACGCTGCTCCTTACTTCCGCTTCAAAAACTTTTTTTTCATTATTTTTTTTTAAATAATACTAGAAACTTCTCTTTTCTTATGATAAATTCCTTCATGGAAAGATTTTTCAACGTAACCCCCCATCCCCAACAGGAAAAAGCCCCCTGAAAATGTCTGTACACTTCCCAATAACCATTACTATATGTAAACAATGGTCAAAGTTTGTAACTTGCAGCACCTTCCCCAGGGACTGCAGGGGATCAAGTCTCCCCAAAAACATAGTTATTAGGTATTTTGTCTATGCTTAACGAAATGGCTATCTCAAAATTTTGATCCTGTGACTTTGGGAAAAAATAAGCCTTGGAGGGGGGCTAGGTGACCTCCAATTTTTAGTCATTAAAAAAGGGTGCTAGAACTTTTAATTTCCGTTAGATGGAACCCTCTCACGACATGGACCATTAAGTCGATACAATCACCCTTGAAAAAAAAAAAACACATCCGTAGTTTTTCTTCTGGCAAAAAGTACAAAATTCAGCATTTGTGTAGATAGGTACTCGAAACTTCTACAGAAGAGTTTTCTGATACGCTGAATCCAATGGTGTTATCTTCTCCTATTTTCTAAAAATTTTCTCAGGGGAAGGGAAATTTTCTCAGGCTCGTAACTTCTGATGGATAAGACTAAACTTATTATATTTATGAAGCTTATATATTTAAAATCAGCATAAAATAGGTTTTCTTTTTGTATCCACTGGTATCAAAATTTCTTTTTTTAGAGTCTCTGTTACTATTGAGCCGGGCCGGTCCTTACTACAGTTCGTTACAACGAACTGTTTGATAAACAAAAAGCTAATCATCCAATCAGAACACATGGAAGCTGTTTTTCAATGCAGCACAAGAAAATTACTTCCTACATCGGCTGATTTGTTTGACGTTTTGTCGGTAAAGCACCAAATAGAGAGGAGGCATAACATAAATTCCAGATGAATAGATCTTAGCCTGAACAAAGTCATTTGTCGTGCTGTTGTACAGCCGCCATGAAACCGCCATGAGTCTGTTATGCTTAATTTAAAAAATATAATTTATAAATTAAAATATAAAATATGATACTACGCTGCGTAATTAGACATAATTTAATTCAATTCAAGAAAATATTAATTAAATAATTTAATTCAATTCGATTGAGAAATTTAATTCAAGGATATATTAACTTTGTTTAAATGATACATTTTGATTGAATGGTTAAGGATATCTCAAAAATTTTGAATAGGACGTTTTCTAAAGGATTTGCATATTTAATATTATTTTCTTGGGAGCTTTAAATATTTTCTTATGCATACATCTTCCTTTTTTACGGTAAACTAATTTCCCAAGCTCACCGTTCTTTACTGAAAAATTATTGATAGGTCTATAATGACATTTTAAATTAAAAAGTATGGAAAGTAAAGTTTCATTTGACAGGCATTAAGTTATCAAAAAGTAACCAAAAATGAACAGCAAACGATTTAGTTTAATCGTCAAAGCAGATGAAATTCAGAATTTCCATAAAATGCCGACGATGCAGATCCACTATGACTTAAAAGCTATAGGAAGATCCCCGGTGCAAAAAATCGTTATTTTGAATCCAAAGCCTTGGAATATTTTATATAAGTAATAAGTCCTAACATATAAGTAATATAATATAATATTTTATATAAAATAAATAATATTATAAGTAATGATATAATATATTATATAATTATTTAGTCCTAACAATTTCTTCTGCTTTCACCTGGATCGTAAGATTTGACTAGACATTAAAATACTAATGTTACTTTAAAGGGAACGTATCACTACATAAGATTAATTGCAAAGCTGCAAAGCTTATACCCCCCCCCCCGCTACGTTAAAATACTGACTCTACCTATGAGCCAACAAAATCTAATGCATAAAATGCTAATATTCGGTCTAGGATTTATTATTGATAATGACTGTAAATAACAAGACTTACCATAAGCTCGGGTTCTGCTTCTTCACTATCATTATCAATGTTACTATAGTCATAAATATTCTCAAGTTTTGACGCTCGATAGCATGAAGGATGACAGCTGCATTCTTCAATAGTCTCGACACATTGGATACCATTTGGCCCTTCTATGGCCAATGTTGCGTTTTTTGTTGGGACACAAGTTGCATCTGCAAATTAGATTAAAACTGAGCTAGGGTTCCCTAAGAATCAATGTATGTCTTGCCTAACACCGAACTCTTAATTTCGTTTAATACAATATCTATTAGCTTTTGTTTGGTAGCCACAACAAAACCGAGAGAAACCTTTGGAAGTAGCTCACAGTTTAAAGCAGAAATTTGTCCATAACAGAAAGTACCACTGATACATATGTACTCCAAGTAACGCGTCAGTACAATACCAGTAACACTGGCCAGGGGTAGCATCAGCATTCTTATTAATTAGTACAAAAAATTATTTAGAATAAATAAAAGAAACGCTCATGCTATAAATGAACAGAAATACCCATTGATACAACAAGGACTAGCATCGCGTATAAGGAAGACAAGGCCTTGTGCCCACCTGGATTTTTTCCTTCTTGACTTTGAAAATTCCGTTTTTGGCGAGAATTTGCATAGAACAAAAATTTGTATCCCCTTAATTTTGAAAAACACAATTTGCCCCCTAATACCAAATTTTTTGGAATGAATACCACTGAGAGGAGCAATAGAATATATTCTATAACAGAAAAAGAAAGCTTGCCATCAAACAGTTCGTGGTAAGGAACTGAAGTAAGGAGCGACCCGGCTCAATAGTAACCGAAACTCTACAAAATGGAAGTTTGATACCAACAGCTACATCAAAAGAATTGCATTTTAATGCTGATTTTAAATATATAAGTTTCATCAAGATTAACCTTACCCATCAAAAGTTACGAGCCTGGGAAAATTTGCCTCATTTTAGAAAACAGAGGGAAACACCCCCTAAAAATCATAAAATCTTAACAGAAATCACACCATCAAATCCAGCGTATCAGAAAACTTTGTCGTAGAAGTTTCAAGCTCCCATCTACAAAAATGTGGAATTTGGCATTTTTTGCAAGAAGACAGATCACGGATGCGTGTTTATTTGTTTTTTGTTTGTTTTTCCCCTAGGGGTGATCTTATCGACTCAGTGGTCCTAGAATGTCACAACAGGGCTCATTCTAATGGAAATTAAAAGTTCTGGTGCTCTTTTTTGAAGTGACCAAAAAAATTGGAGGACACCTAGGCCCCTTCCCACGCTAATTTTTTCCCCAAAGTCACCGGATCAAAATTCTGAGATAGCTATTTTATTCACCATAGTCCAAGAGCCTAATATCAATGTCTTTGGGGACGACTTACTCCCCCACAGTCCCCGTGCGAGGGGCTGCAAGTTACGAACTTCGACCTGTGTTTGCATATAGTAATGGTTATTGGGAAGTGTATAGACGGTTTCGGGGGATTTTTTGGTTTGTGGGGGGGATAGTTGAGGGGGGTTACGTGGGAGGATCTTTCCATGGAGGAATTTGTCATGGGGGAAGAGAATTTCAATGAAGGAGGCGCAGGATTTTCTAGCATTATTTAAAAAAACAATGAAAAAATAAACATGAAAAGTGTTTTCTACTGAAAGTAAGGAGTAGCATTAAAACTTAAAACGAACAGAAATTACCTCCTCGTAACGAACAGACGTTTACCTCCTCGTAATTCCTCACTTTTTACACTAAAGTATATTTATTAATTTCAACTATTTATTCTACGGTCTTTGTGATTCAGGGGTCATTCTTAAGGAATTGGGACAAAATTTAAGCTTTATTTAAAGAGCGAGGTATCGACGAGGGGTGAACCTCCTCATATACGTAATAAAAACATACGAATATATAAGTTCGTTACGTAAGTTAGTTTGTAAGTTACGTATATTTTTTACTAATGAAAACGTTCGTAAAAAATTAAAAGTTCTAGTTGCCTTTTTAAGTAATCGAAAGCTGGAGGGCAACTAGGCCTCCTCCCTTGCTCCTCTTTTCTTAAAATCTTCCGATTAAAACTATGAGAGAGCCATTTAGCCAAGAAAATGAATATACAAATTTTGATTTAATTATTTATGTGCGGAGAGCCAAGATCAAAACATGCATTAACTCAAAATCGTCCAGAAATTAAATAAAATAAAACATTTTTTTTTAACTGAGAGTAAGGAGCGACATAAAAACTTAAAACGAACACAAATTATTCCGTATATGAAAGGGGCTGCTTTCTCATCAACGCCCCGCTCTTTACGCTGAAGTTTTTTACTGTTTTAAAAAGAAGACTTGAGAGAAAGAGTCAAACTTTAGCGTAAAGAGTGGGGCGTTGATGAAGAAGCAGAGGAGGGAGGAATCCCTCCTCACGACTGGCATCGTCGCATATGCTAGACCCTGATTCTATGGCTCTCTCAAATGTAATTTTGGGAGACAATACAATGTCTGGTTTAATCGTGCTATTAGGCCTTTATTAGTGATGACCAAGAACCAATATGATTTTTGGGACTTTTTTTCCATTATTCTGGTGGGCTTTCACACATATGAATTTTTCCTAGGGTATAACTGAGAATTATTGGATTATATTACTACGATTATCCTACATAGGTTTCGTGGAATCCCCTTTTTCAAAATCCCAATCTTGATACAGATGGCTATACAGCCAATAGATTCGACTTGTTTAACAGAGACATTTAATGGCAATGAATTCCAAGCCAAGCAGATTGTAGGACAGAAAAACTTGTAGTCAAGCTGTACCTCCATCGGAAATTGACCAAATAAGGAAGACTTTTTACGGCTCATGTGATCCAGCATGTCTACTGGGTTGGTGGCCATTTATCTTAGGATGCAGATATTTGGGCCCTTCGCCCTACTTATCAGATAAATATCCTTTTTTTGTTGTTTTGATCTTTAAGTTAAAATTATTCCCGTTTTGGGACTCTCTGTCTCACCCCCCCTCCCGCTTTATTGTTAAATACTACGCAAAATTTTGGTCTTTTCTCTTGCACGTAATCTTTTGGTAGCTTCTCGCATACTTGTTAATTAGCTTCAAGTAGAAACTGTGTAGTTATGATGAGTCATAACAGACCAAAAAGTATTTTTAAACGACTAGACATTTTTAAAACTTGGTTGGGGCATAAGGGAGGGCTAGTGCATACATTCAGAAGACACGCGGCCACGCGTCACACCTCCTGATGCTTAGGATTGGTTGGTATCCGTGAGCTGTGCCTCTTTCTGTTTTGTCCTCTTGAGGCCAATCGGCCTATTAAATTTGCAGCTTCGCGGGACAAGTGACTAAAAACCGGTGGGGCAGGTACTTGGGATACTATAATATTTATGTATACACACCTCGTGGATTAAATATGCTGATAGAATGAAATCGAGACTTAAAACGAACAAAATTATTATCCCTCCACTTCTGCCGTCATAAAATTGACTAACGCTTACTGAAAAGGCAAAAATAATGGAATAAAGGTTATTTTCTAACTGTTAGGAAAAAACATCCATTTAGAGGACAGTACTCATTATCCAATCATCGCCCCTGAGTGTATGTAGCATATTTATTTGGTAAATTTACCAGTGGTATGCTGAAAGCTTGGAACAAAACAGTGCAGAGATTAATTTTCTGTTTGTTACTCTGTATTCTTTTAAGTTTATATAGCACTGTTTTTCAATAAGATTATGGTAGATAAACTGGATTGGTTTCTTTGCCTAGTTCTTCAAATCGTTTCCATGTAGTTCTCGAACTGTCTGGGTACAAATTTATTTTCATATTCTAATTCTTCGCCCTTCCCTTCCTGGAAATGCTTACTAGAGGTCCCAGCCTTTGTCAAATTCATGGCTCATTTTGCTTATATTATATTTTTGATAAAAAAATTTCACGTTTATTTTTGTTTGTTCAGATTTAACTCCTCATTCTTCTGTGTTTTAATAAGGGCTGTAAATTTGTTTCAGGAATAAGACTTTTAAGTACAATAAAAAGCCTTCATTCTTTATATTTCTTGTTCCAGGATAAAACTTTGATACGTAGTCAGTTACGCGATTTAAATATCTTGTAGCTAATGTACATAGGTGTGCTCCTTCAAGAATGGCTCTAATATAAGTGTAAAATTCTTTGCAGTGAAGAAGAAAAGAAAGACTTTTGAACGTGTAAGAAGGTGTACCATACTCTAGACATTTATTTATCTCTGATAACACATTCAAGTTCCAATAGAGAAAAAGATTATATAAGTAAAAAGTGCATTAAGATATTATCTGAAAATATAATCGAATCTATTATCGAAAATATTATCGAATATTATCTGATAATACTCTCTATAGCCTTACTTAAGAAGCAGGTGCACTTCAAATGTGACCAAATTCTAGCAGTCGATCTTCCCCCTGCGTGTCAATTATTACAGCCATTCGGGAAAACACAATTCATTTCATGATTCTAGCATGCGATACAGTGAATTCCCAAATTGGGAAACAGCTTATGACGTGAAAAGTACTACCCGACACAAAATATTAGAAAGGTTTTCATAGTCCAGCTGGTTAACGCTCCATTCCATTGAGGGGGATCCCTTTCGAATACTAATGTGCTTATAAAATCGTTGGGATATAAAGGTTGCCTAAGAAAAATGTCTTGAAAGACAATGAAATCTCAAAAAGAAAAAAAAAACGTCTTGACAGAAAAAAAACGCCTTGAAAGAAAATGAAATCTCTTATTTTATTATGTAACATCCCACGTGTGTGTCCTTCACAGTCACAAACGGGGATTCCCCACGGGCTCTGAAAAAACATGTTACGTGTGAAAGCGTCATCCTTAACACTGGTAAACATTTCCTATTACGTAAGAAGTAAAGAAATCATGAAGAAAAATGTGTTGAAAAACCTCTTGAAATGCCTTGAAACGTCTTAAACAATGTCTAAGCAAAAAGCCTCTTAAAATACGTCTTGGAATGGATCGAAACGTCTTGTGGAAAAAATGTCTTAAAATATTGCTTTAAGTGTCTTGAAGAAAAATGTCTTTCAAAAAGGTCTTGAAATGTCTTAAAACGTCTAGAAAAAAATCTCTTAATAAACTTCCCCCCATCGATTAGTGGACTCAAAGACATCCTATTCTGTAACAATAAAAAAACGATGAAGTAACAACCAAACCCTAATACATAACAACCAAAGTACGTTATTGCGTAAATTAACATCCGCATGTCTTAGAAAACATTCCCCGTGCAGTTCTTAGAAAATATTCTCTATGAGGTAACAACCAAAGAAATCCTGATTTGGGCAGGGCACTTGAAGGTTCTTTAAAAAATCAAAGAAACTAATAAGTATCAAGCAAAAATAAACATTCCCTATGACTTAACATGCACATGCATCTCTTAGAAAACATTCCCTGTGACCTAATGTGCACTTGCATCTCTAAGAAAACACTCCCTATGACGTAACATGCACCTATTGGCTTTCGTCGGAATGCTGGGATATGGGTGTCATGGGAATGGGGGGATAAAGGTCCTGAAAACCATAGAGAGAATACTATTTTCTAAGACCCCACAGACCTTTTGTTCAACTTTAAAACATGATTCGATTAGCTTTAATGTTATACGATCAAAGTTCTGGTGTAAAATGTGTAAATGTTGATGGGTTAGGGGTCACCCCTTATTGTTAGTTTTGCTGGAGATATTTTTCATGACTTTAAAATATTTTCATTACTAAACTTATTTTTAATGTGTATTGGAAAAGCAAAGATGTTAATCATTTTTTTTTTGTACTTTCCGTTTGTATATCTTCTTGTAGTATTATAAAGAATTGGCTTGATTACCTTCTGAGCACAAAGTATCGGCTTGGCAAGTTCCAACGTTGATCAGTCGTTCAAAAGGAGTACCAGAGAAATATAGATCTAGTTTTTCTGCAACCCCACATTCAGACAACATTCTCTTGCATTGACAAGATTCTATAACAGGAACGTCTACTGAGCCATCTACTGTGTAATAGCGCTCAATTTTTGTGAAAGAAGGGTTGCAAGTTGACCCAGGAAAGCAACTATCGAATATGTCACCTTTTTGGAGACTTAGAAAGAGCTGAAATTATCAAAAACACAATTAAATCTTCTAAGCGTAAATATGTCTTTAATTAATCGAAAATACGCTAAAACTGCGTTATGTCACTTAAAAGAATCTCAGTTTTTTATTTGAAATAGTTTTCAATATGTCCTTCTGTCAATCTTTGCTTTCAATCTTCTATAAAAACACGTAAATCTGTTGATTTCTTTTTCTTTCTTTCGTTTTTTTAGCTACTCTTCTATGTCAGCTAAAATCCATTTGTTCTTTAAATTTATCCTAATATCCTTTATCCTAATGTTATCCTAATTATCTCTTTTATCAGAGAAAGTTTAGCATCCTAATCCAAAATACTTAAAAAAAAAACACAAACCAAAGAGGCAAAAGAAAACAGTATAAAATGACAAATTGAGAATTATTTTTCAAAGTGGAATTTCAATACCGGAGATTAGACTTATCTTTGTTCTGTTATTAAATAAAAAAACAAGTTTTTTTTAACTGAAAGTAAGGAGCGACATTAAAACTTAAACGAACAGAAATTATACCGTATACGAAAGGGGTTGTCCCCTCCGCAACGCCCTGCTCTTTACACTAAAGTTTGACTCTGTCACAACTCTACTTATTAAAACAATAAAAAAAACTTTAGCGTACAGAGCGAGGTGCTGTGGAGGGGACAACCCCTTTCATGTACGGAATAATTTCTGTTTGTTTTAAGTTTTAATGTCGCTTCTTACTTGCAGTTGAAAAAACTTGTTTTTTATTTAATTTCTGAACGTTTTTGAATAAATGCATGTTTAGATTTTGGCTCACCGCGCATGAATAATTAAAACGAAATTAGCACATTAATTTTGGTGTTGCTAAATGGCTTTGTCATAGTTTTGATCGCACTATTTTGATAAAAAAAAAGGGGGGATGCCTAGTTGCCCTCCAATTTTTTTTTGTACGAACGTTTTTGTTAGGAATAAACATACATACCTTACGAATTAACTTACGTAACGAACTTCTATATTTGTGTATTATTACGCATATGAGGGGGCTTGCCCCCTCGTCAAGACCTCGCTCTTTACACTAAAGCTTGAATTTTATCCTAGATCCTTAAGAATGACCCTGAATCACAAAGGTCATAAAATAAATAGTTGAAATTATTAAAAATACTTAAGCGTAAAGAGCAAGGTATTGTGGAGGAGACGAACTCCCTTATATACGTAATATTTGATGTTCGTTTTAAGTTTTGATGCTCTTCATTACTTCCAGGTGAAAATTTTTTTTTTTATTTATTTTCTCATTGTTTTTTTTTAAATAATGCTAGAAAATCCTGCGCCCCCTTCATGGAAATTCTGTTCTCTCGTGATAAATTCCTCCATTGAAAGATCCTCCAACGTAACCCCCTCCCCCGAGCCACACCCACCCCAACGTGAAAAAGTCCCCCTGAAAACATCTGTACACTTTATAATAACCATCACTATATGTAAACAATGGTCAAAGTTTGTAACATGCAGCCCATCCCCCGGGGACTGTGGGAGATTAAGTCATCCCCAAAGACATAGTTATTATGTTTTCGACTAAGCTGGACAGATAGGCTGTCTCAGAATTTTGATCCGATAACTTTGGGAAAAAATGAGCGTGGGAGGGCACATAGGTGCCTCCAATTTTTTGTCACTTAAAAAATGGCACTAGAAATTTTAATTCCCGTTAGAATGAGTCCTCTCGCGACATTCTAGGGCCACTGGGTCAATAAAATCATTCCTTGAAAAAAAACGAACACGCATACGTGATCCGTCTTCTGGTAAAAGCACAAAATTCCACATTTTTGTAGATAGGAGCTTGAAACTTTTACAGTAGGATTCGCTTATACGCTGAATCTCATGGTGTGATTTTCGTTAAGATTCTATCACCCTTAAGGGATGTTTCCCCCTATTTTCTAAAATAAGACAAATTTTCTCAGGCTCGTTACTTTTGATGGGTAAAACTAAACTTGATGAAACTTATATATGTAAAATCGGCATTAAAACGTAATTCTTTTGATGTAACTATTGATATAAAAATTCCGTTTTTTGGAGTTTCGGTTACTATTGAGCCGGGTCGCTCCTTACTAGTTCGTTATCACGAACTGTTTGAAAATACCATGTACATTACAATAAAACATTTTTCTTCCTATGAAGTCATTTTATATTTTCTCAGATTTTTTTTTTTTTTTTGATGTTTCAAAATTGTTAGGCTAGTGGCATATTTTTGTCCGTGTTGCTGACAAAAATAAATAATAAAAAATAAAAATAAATAAATAAACCAACCAATACCAATTTCTCAAATTTCATAACGCTTTTTGTCCTTAGAAATTCATGCACTTACAATCCATTGATTCCCAGGACGATCAAACCTTCAAAGAAAGTTAAATCTCCTTAAGGACTATTCTCCTAGTCCAAGTTTTGGTATGCTGATTTTCTGCTTTCCTACCGTTTTGAATATCAACGAAAGAGTAAAATTTTGATATCACTCTATAGATGAGATTCAGTGATGTTCATCCACAGAATTAGATTTTCGGAATTTGACTAACAGTTTTTTTTTGTTTTTTTTAGATTAAAAACACGATGAAAAACTGACTGATAACCGTTGACAAAACGGTAATTTTCCTTCTTTAAAGCAAGTTTCGATTTTCATCTAAGAAGAAGTTGGAGTAAATCATAATTTTGGATCGGTGAATGGATTGATAAGAAACTAACATATCTGATTAAATACATTATCTTTTCCTTTTGGCGCAAATTTTGAAAAGCAAAAATTTTCGTATCACTCTATAGCTGAGATTCAGTAATGTTCGTCTGCACAATTAGATTTTTTGAATATGTATGGCAGGTTTTTCAATTAAGTTAAAAATACATTGAAAAACTGACTGAAAATTGTCGAAAATACTATAATTTTCCTTTTTTAAAGCAAGTTTAGATTCTTCTCTAAGAAAAAATTTAAGTAAATCATAATTTTGGAACGATGAAAGGATTGATCAAAAACAAACAAATCCGATTATATATATAACTTCGTCTTTTTTTACAAGTTTCGGCTGCAACTTTGTTGCAAAATCGCTTGTTTCAGGTGAAATACTTAAGCTCTTTGGTGCAGTATGCCTAGGTTAGATTTGCTAATTTTCACCCACTTAAAAATTTTGCGTTCTTTTCCTCCTACATTATCATAAATACATATGGAGATCATTCTTTGGAAATTCAATTCCTGATTTTCAGTCAGTTTTAGATATACATGATGGTTTAAATTCCTACTTAGCCAATCTGAATAGTCAGGTTTCATTTTCGCTCTCTTTAGTACTTTAATAGCTTTAATAGCATAATAGCTTAGATAGCTATAATAAATAAGCTATAATATAACTATATAACAAAAATAGCTATATTGAATAGCTTAAGAGCTTAACTAATTACTTAATAGCTCAATAAGTACTTTGATATATCCTTAATTTTTCTTACATCATTTGCAAACCTTAAATTCGGATTCACCCTATTGTCACTTTGCCATTTTGATTTTGGCAAATGTATCATGCAAGTACAAAGTAAAAATGATATTGCATATTAAAACTTATGTGAGTAATCAAATCTGAAGTTTAGTGTGAATTCTGTAAATTCCGAATGGCAGGATCCCTGTGTAGAGAGGTGGCAAAATGACCTTCGGCCTTTTTGCAATAGCGTAATGGCAGTTCTTATTTCTTATACCTTGAAAGTGACAGCGACGATTTGTGAGTCTCTTAAAGGAAGGCGACACAATTACGACACATTACATATACTGAAGCGAATCGTTTATAAAGAAATATGAGGGCCCATCGATGGGTGACAATCTTGGACCTTAATAGGAGCTCCTTATTTATTAATATGTAGAACTTAAAGGAAGACTCAATTGCAGGGTTTCCACTTCTCGCCTTTTTTAGAAAAAGACGATATCCCAAAAAAGGTAAAAAGTGCATGAATATGAAGAATTTTACTCTGCTCTTAGCATTAGCTTTATAGTCAACTGGAGGGCGGACTAAATTAAAAAAAAAATTATTAAACACAAAATATGGGATAATTGCTATAACGCTGAAAGTGACAAAGCATTTGCTTTATTTTGGCGAATTCATTTAAAAAAATTTCTTCCACAAAAGAAGTTTTTCTAAGAAAAGTAAAGAGTTGCATTTAACAAAAGACGAACATAAATAAGTTCTAACAATAATTTCAGCTTAAAAATAAAATAAGTCACTATTTATAAATAAATGAAACCCGGAACGAATAAAAATTGCAATTAATTATCAATGATATCTTGGTTTCAGTAAAACCAACAGAGACTACCACAAACTGGAGTAGGATTAATGCCCCCTAAGCCTTCTAAAAACCAAAACGTCGTTTGCATTTACTGAAAACAATCTTTATATCGACCCGTATGTTTTTATTGGTCGTAACTTCAACAACGAGAAATAAACATCACGATACTAACCAGGATTACTAAAAAGTACTAATGACTGCAAATGGAGAGTTTATTATAGGTTAGTATTTATTCATGAAGCTCTCAGAAATTTGTATTTATGAAAGTCATAAGAGTAAAAATCTTTAAAATATATTTAATCAAACAGTTCGTGGTAATGAACTTTGTGCAAGGAGCGACACAGCTCAATAGTAACAGAATCTCTAAAATAATGAATTCTAACATGAATAGATACATCAAAAAATTGGCTTTGACACTGATTCCAAATATATAAGTTTCATTGAGTTAAGTATTACCCATGAAAAGACACGAGTCTGAGAAAATTTGGTTTATTTTAGGAAAGGGGGAAGCACCTCCTAAAAGCCAAGGAATCTTAACAAAAATCACATCACAAGATTTAGCGTATCAGAAAGCCCTAGCCTTTGTGATTTCAAGCCCACAGTCCTCGGGGCAAGGGCTGTACCTTAGGCGATTCAACCTTTGTTTACATATAGTATTGGTTATTGGGAAACGATGTTGAGGGGAGTTTGAAACACGTTACGTGCATGCATGCTCCCAAAAGGGCATAGCTAAGGAATGACTGAGTGCATTTAGTTGGGACTTTCAGGAAATGATGAATGAGATGATCAAATGTCCAAAAAGGCGATAATTGCACAATACTGCAGCTACTAAAAATACTACTACTGCTACCACTACTACTAATGCTACTAGAACTACTGCTTCAGTAGAGAGTGCTACTAAGGCTTGCTGTGAAAATTTGGGAAAATTTTGAGGGGAAATTTGAACTAAATCAAAACATACTATATGCATACAGATTGCCAGAGGGGGTACCAGTAGAATCTTAATAACGACTAAGCGCATCAAACTGAAACTTTCAGGTTGTGGTGGGGGGACTTTCACTTTCAGGGCATGATGGGCATGATGAAACTTTCAGGGTATTTTCGGTTTCCAAAAAAAAACAGATTGATGAAAACATCTTTTCGCAGTTAATTTAAAAAAAAAAAAATTAAGTCAATTTGTTCTTCTCAACACCCTCTGCAAGTGCTTGTTGCTATCATTAAACCATCACTGTTACTATAGCTTGTTACTATCACTAGTACCATTTTGTACACATATTGAAGAAAAGTGTACATAAAAAAGCTTAATTTAGAAATAAATATACTTACATGAAAAAGCTTTATTTAAAAAAAAGAAAAAAGAAGCAAAGAGTGTTTATAATACTTCATCCGTGTTGATAAGTAGAAAGCGAATAAATAGAAAGCGAAATCAATGCTCTTATATGTCTGTCGTGGTCACAAAAACTAATAATATTTAAAACGGAAAAGACAGCTGGGTGTTTTGCTATCCCCAGTGCAAAGGACATTAGAAGCGTTAGGACATTATGGCGTCAAAATTCAATACAGAAAAAGAGGTCAGTGATATGTTCTAAATGATTACTTAAAAAAATCCTGAAGAAGAAGTTTTTTGATGAAAAGTAAAGAGCCTGTTAAACTTAAGATCAGCAGAAATTAATTTCTATAACGTTTAAAGTCAAAATACCAGAAATTACTATTCAAAAATAAAAGAAACCTGTAATGAACAGATATTAAATCAAAAATCATATAGAAAAATCATATAAAAGATATTAACATAATTGAATATGTTAAAATTAAAACAAGTAAAACTTAAATTGAATACGTAAATCAAGCTTAAAATGAATATAAGTAACTACATTTTAAAAGAAAATAATAGCTGTGAAAATTATGTTTAAAATCGTATGCAAAAGGCGATAGAGACTTTCTTGAGGTTCTGCTTTCATTTTCGGCAGCATCACTTTGGTTTTTCCTCTCATCCTTTAGAAGTCTAACTGTTTTTTTTTGTTTTAATGGGTTTTTTTATAGCTATTCTATCCTTATTTTTCTTATTTGCGGAAAAGACATCCTGTCGCTTAAACAGGCATAATATTCGCAAAAAAGTTTTCTTGTCTTAAACAAAACAATCTTTCCTAGTTTTTTTATTGTTTTTGCAAGTTTTGTTTGATTATTCTTCTTGACTTTAGATACGACTCCAATTTTATTTTTAAGTTATGAGTGAAGAGAATAAAATCTATTTACCTCAATTGGATTAATCTTTGGGTCAGTCTCCTTTAATAAAGCTTCAAATTCCCTTTTCTTAATTTTTGAAGCCTTCTTAGCACAGCCTTTTCGGCAGGTTCCAACATCAACCTCAATATCTTCTCCATTTGCCCCTACACAAATTGCTATTTTAATACACATGAATTTATAGGGAATTGAATATTTAGAAGAAGGAGTGGGAAATAACTGGAATTCAAACTCAAGGTTGAATGCTCTTATGTGCACCATTCAGTTTTTCACAAGAGCAATCATATTATATGATATTCTGAAAACCAACCTAAGTACTTCAGTGTTAAAGTTGTAAAATACAATATCAGTTGTAAAGTACATATTGAGTTGGTGATTTTAGTTGCTTTTCCCTCCTTAGAGATCTTATTTCATGTCTGAATTTTAGTGTTTTTGCGTTGTTTGTCTTTGTTGGCATTTTTTATTTTATTCACTTTTCATTTCGTAGACTTTTTCTATTCATTCTTACCAGCATTTAGTTACCGGCTCAAAACACAGTACATTTCTAGTTGTTTACTATGGACGAGTCAAGCCAAACAAAAATCATATTTTGAATAATTACACTTATTATTTTGTTTTGTTCTTGTTCCTTTTCATTCTAGTAGCTTCTGAACGGTTTTTCACGGTTTTCGTTTCTAAGAGGAGTGATAATCATAACTAAAACTTTTGGGTTTGAATTTGTAAGCATAAACTTCCTTCTTTGAATCTTAATGACACTTAGAAACATTTTTTTTTCATTGATTTAGCCAGATGGAGTTATTTTTCCCTCCTTAGCGGTCTTATTGACTGTTTGAATTTCAGTCATTTTGTGTTCTTTCTTTGTCTTTTTTCTCGTTTCTTTACTTTTTATTTTGTTTTTCATTTAGTCGACCCTTTCTATTCTTTCTTACCATTGTTTAGTTTCCGGCCACAAACACAGTACATTTATATTTGTTTAATATTAACGAGTGAAGCCAAACAAGGACCATGTTCGTGAAAATTATACTTATTATTTGCGTTTCGCTCTAGTAGTTTTTGAACGGGTTTTTCCACGATTTTTGTTTCTAAGAGGAGGGATATTTATAATTAAAACTTTTGGGTTGGAATTTGCAAGCATAAAATTCCTTCTTTGAAACTTAGTGACACTTAGAGACTTTTTTTCATTTATTTAGCCCGAGGGAGGTATTTTTCTTTCCTTATTGATCTTATTGACTGTTGAATTTTAGTGATTTTCTGTTCTTTCTTTGTCTTTGTTGGCGTTTTTATTTTAATTTGTTTTTCATTTACTAGACCTTTTCTATTCATTCTCACCAGCATTTAGTTTCCGGCTAGAGCCACAGTACATTCATATATGTTTAATATGGACGAATCAAGCCAAACAAGGACCATATTTTGGAAAATTACACTTATTATTTTCGTTTCGTTCTTGTTACTTTTCATTCTAGTAGGTTCTGAAGGGTTTTTCACGATTTTCGTTTCTAAGAGAAGTGATAAATATAATTAAAACTTCTAGGTTTGAATTTACAAGCATAAACGTCCTTCTTTGTATCTTAATGACACTTAGAAACATTTTTTTTAATTTATTTAGCCCGAGGGCTATTATTTTTCCCTAATTTTTCTACTATTTTTTTCTATTATTGAATTTTCCATTATTTTTTCTATTATTTTTTTCTAATGCTATTATTTTTCCTTCCTAATTATTTTTTGCTCCTTATTGATCTTTTTTCCTGTTTGAATTTTTATGATTTTGTTTTTTATGTCTTTATTTGCGTTTTTTATTTTGTTTCGTTTTTTATATTATGGGCTTTTTCTATTCTTTATTACCAGCATTTAGTTTTCGGCTCAAAACACACTTTAATATGAATGAATCAAGCCAAACAAGAACCATATTTTAGAAAATTCTGCTTATTATTTCGTTTCGTTCTTGTTCCTTTTCGTTTTAGTAGCTTCTGAACGGTTTCTTCACGATTTTAGTTTCTAAGAAGAGTGGTAGTCATAATTAAAACTCTTAGGTTTTAATTTGCAAGCACAAACTTCCTTCTTTGAGTCTTAGTGACGCTTAAAAACATTTTTTCATTTATTTAGTCAGAGGAAGTCATTTTTCCCATCTTAGATCTTATCTCCTATTTGAATTCTAGTGATTTTGTGGGTTTGAATTTGCAAGTTTTAACTTTCTTAACTTTGCAAGCATAACGACTAGTTAGATTATATTTAATAGTAACATATTTTAATGAAAAAAAATTCGGACATTTTGAAAGCCTAAATAGCCTGGAAAATGGTGAAATAGCCTCTAGCCTAAATAATTAAGAAAATAGCGTAAGATCAAACTAAAAAGTGCACCATTATAATTGTCATGATTAAAGAACCCTATAGAAGAAGAAAACAGTCTCCATCTTGGACAACAAGGAAATCTACTTTTTGCATGGCAAGCTTTAATGTTTCTCCTTTTTTCTTCTCCTTTTTCTTCATATTATTTTCCACTACTAGTGGGACAAAGAAACATCATAAAAAAGTGTTTAACTTATTGAATGGTGGAACTATTTTCATATCTATGTGTTTTTTTATAAACTTAACGTGATGACTCCATTATAATGCACAATAAGGCACCCAAAATTACACTTGGGGCTGAATTTGAGGAATAGAAAGGCTGGAAGTACAAAAGGGTACCATGAGAATATCCATGGTCAAAAACCCCAGCCTGAGGCTTGCAATCCCACTTCCTGTGTACTTCCTCTCCTAACCCGCTTAGTAGTTTTCACAAATCGTCTGCTGACTATCAGAACTACCAGGTTTCTGCAATAATGCATAAAGATGTTAAAGGTTCGATTCAGAGTTTTTGGTCATATTAATGTGCTCTTTGAAGATTTTTTAGCTTGAACATGCAGCAGGACCCTATTCTACCTTACCTGGCATCTGAAATTCAGATGCCTATCGAAGTTCTCAGAATTTAATTTCCCATTTCTCTCGTGGAGCCTCCTAACACTACCTATCGATGTCTTTGAAAAAATCGGCCCCAATTGAGTAATCGAAAAAGCTAAAACTGATTTGCTTTGTGTAAGCTATATCTTTGTTTTAGTTGTATATAGTTATGATTGGTCCTTTATTTACTTTTGAAAGCTTTTCCACATGAATTTTTGATTAAAAGTTTTCAGAACAATCTTTTGTTGATTTCAAAAAAGGATTTAGATTTTTTTTATATAATATTATCTTTAGTTGTCTTATTACTGCCCCTATTACCTCATGTGTCTTATCCATTTGATCGTCCCTGTCTTTTTATGCTTCTTGTTGCACTATCTGAAAGCTACCCATAATTGAAATAAAATTAGTTTTTTGTTCCAGAGAGATATAAAAAGTATTTTTTAAACCTTTTGGTAAGGACTTTTTACAAAATTATGTCGCTGTTGATAATGGTTAAAAAATTGAGGTGTAATCAAAGTTGATCTGCATGGAAAAGCTGAACCGGAACATGGTCAATTCCAAACAAATCGATAGTTCTTTAAAAGTTGTATTCAGTCCTTCGTGAAAAGCAATAAATTCCAAAATTCCATAATGTTTTTAGATCATTCCACCTCCTGTTAGAAATTAATCTCTGACTGTGAATTTGTCTTTTTTCATGGACAACCCAGAAACTTAATAAAACGGGTACTAAAAAAGCGAGAAAGAATAAAAACTGTATATTGATTTTTCCATAGTCCAAACCTAGATTCAAATAGAAATAGTAGGGATTCTTAATTGTTTAATTTTTAAACTTAAAACAGCCGATTGGTTAAAGCTAACTGAATGTGTTTGTTTCTTGCAGTTTCACTGGTTAGTACTCTTGGCTGCTTGATGAGCACGACCTCGACCTCTCTGGTTTAAACGATAACGATGAATGGATCAAAAATCACTTTTGTTATCTTCACACTCTTGTCACGGACCAGCTAAAGTAGCCATCCCATCATCATGCAGCTATGATGCTCTTCCGAACATTGAAAATGATGAATGGGACGATTGTTATCTCTAGCAACACGTGCTAAGCCTTTAAGCTCCGACAAAGTAACAGTAACGCTGTTTTAAAAGAAATCTCAATGATTTTATGGTCATCTTGACCCTGAAGAAGTCCCGAACCCCTTCCAGGACCATGATGACTGGAATCCTGAACGATTCTTATTGCAATATTACCCGGAGATCTTATCAGAATGTATTGAATTTTGGATCTATCAGTTGGTCAGCCATAAAAGCTTGAAAGTTATTCCAACCGATCTCACGATTTTATTGGTGTTGTCAGCATAATGGCTAGCCTCAAACTTGCCTGTATCAAATTTGCGTGTACTGGTCTGAAACATTTAGAGTGGAAACCATCTCTCTGTGGTAGAGACAGGCTCTTCACAGTTCATTTAAGTTTGAAATTTGTTATTGATTCACAAGCAGAAGACGACGAAACAGCAAAAAATAGAATTAAGAAGGTGCAGCAAGCCCTTAAAAACATTTTTTCCCTGGTTGTCCAACGGCAGGATCTGCTCAATTAATGATAATATGATACCTTAAAATGTATATCAAATCTGAATCAATACGTCCCCAACAACCCTGATCATGTTGGACTAGAGAATATTGTACTTTCCAGCTCCTCAGGACTCATTCTGGACTTACATTTCCACCAAGGAGCCGCCACTTTGAGAAACAGTCTCGATATACATGGATTTTCAGCTGGCATTGTACTATGCTTGTCTGACCTCTGCTTGATCTCACAAACCGCGTGGTTGGCTATTATCGTTTCGAAACGCATACCAAAAATCTAACTGTGTGTCTGTTTTATCATTTTGTAGCTGCAGCAATGGCAAATACTTTCAATGAGTTAGAAGGTCTGGACGTTTCTGGAAATATGAGACAGCTTATCAAATTTCGTTACAGTGTTGTCAAGTTTCTGCTCAATTCTGGAAGCTTAGAGGCACGACGTCAATATAATAATTAAGAACTACTCTAAGGTGGAACTCAGGATCATGTCTAGAGTGTATAAACAAACAAATTTCTTCATCACAAGTAACTGCATCACCGCACTTACCGAAGTGCTATGACTGTACGGCCAAGGAGCTGTATAAACGCAAGATGAATATGCAGGAAACGTCTCCAATGGTCTATTAGTATTAACGTGCTGAAAATGCGAAATTGTTCTCTGCTTGACAAAGAACACAATTTCTTTAAAAATTTTCAAGAAGTGTGAGGTTTTATTTGACGAATCATTTTTAATACATGACTGTTTTATTTTTGCACTTTCAACTGGATAACCTGTGGACGTTCTTCATTGGTGAAGGAGAGTATGTTTAAAATTTGTATGTATATTTTTGTTACTTTTATTTTTGCAGATATATTGTTCAAATGACACTAATCAAGGCGATGCCGTAAATTCTTATGGCAGGCGCACCACTTGCTAGGGTAAGAAATTTAATGTGTCAAAACCATAATGGCAAGTGTGTATTCCTCTGAGGAGCCCTGGTGGCAGGCTATCACTTGGGAATATTATATTAGATTTAAAGCGCTTTTGCTTGTAGTTGTACAACGACTTATATTTATTAATAATACATTTGAAGGATTTGGGACATTGCTATTTGGCTGACGAATTGATCATACTGTCTTAGCCTAGGTGATTGGATAGGCTAGTAAGGTCAATATCCAGTTCTTTTTTTCATCTTAATTGCTAAATTAGGAAAAAAGTTTTTTTCTAATCAAATAATTACCTGTAATACATTATATCTATCTATATAAAAATAAGTTGTCTGTGTGTGTGTGTGTGTCGAGTGACGTCATATCTGTGTATCGACTAACGTCATGTTTGTCGACTGACGTCATTATAAGGATTGAGCTGTATGCGTCATGAAGTTGTTTGTCGACTGACGTCATGTTTGTCAACTGATGAAATTACATACCGGGACACAAATGACGACCGGGACACATGGAATATAAATGACGACCGGGAACCTCAAAGAGAAATTACAGACTGGGACACCCGGACACAAATCACGACCGGGACACAGGGAATATAAATGACGACCGGGACATAGGGACATAACTACAACGGGGACGCCGGGGGCACAGGCGGGATATATAAATGACGACCAGGACACAGGGATTGTTCGAATAGAAATTACAGACCGGGACACAAATGACGACCGGGACACCGGGACACAGGGAATATAAATGACGACCGAGATACTCAAAGAGAAATTACAAACTGGTATACCGGGACACAAATGACGACCATACCGGGACACAGGGAATATAAATGACGACCGGGACACAGGGACACATCATTAGAATAATGAGGTATAGATCTGAATACGGATTGTTTTTCCCATGGACAATTATACGTTGCATGTTCAAGAGTCAGTAAACCTGACAATCTATTTATATGCACAGACAATGGGACAGCGAAGAATGTTGTATATTCGCATGTTTTACGTAGTTAAAAACATATATATATATATATCTATCTCTATTCACAGGTGGGACACAGGGACACAACTACAATGGCGCGTAACTAATATGGCACGTAACGACTTACGCGCACGGGGGGGCTTGGGGGGGCGCGAAGCACCCCACCAACTAGGTGTTGGGGTGGCGCCACCCCAACAGCTAGTATATATATATATATATATATATATATATATATATATATATATATATATATATATATATATATATATATATATATATATAAAATATGCCTAGATCCTTACCTTTTCCTATAATCAAATTATGCATCATTCTTTTGCAGCATATGTTACGAATTTGTTCTTCATCACCTTCCATTTCATCAAAATCCGTTATGACACGATGGCGTAAGAGCTTTTGCACTGAAAAATAAAGTTTATCTCATTTTGATTTATAGAAAGCTTCTGGAGTTCAAACTATTTTGGCAATGCATGGTAAGTACGGAAAGGCCTTTTTGTCAGAACAAATCAAATCACTAGAAAAGGGCAATCTGATTATGTTAAATTTTAATTTCAACTATGATCCCTGGCTTTGGTTATCTGCAGGTTACTGATCAGAGCCTGATTACTATTTAACCTTGCTAAGCCCTGTCTTAATTGGTCTTTTGGTTTTTCAACTGCAGAAAATGGCGGTATTAAGAATGTGTTTTATTGACTTATATTGCGGATAGGGTGAATATTCTTAGTAACTGTAAAGTAATAAACTAGCATACATTTCATATTGATCTTAGTTTTGAGGCTATATCTGTTATGGGCTTGGAATGGGTATTGGTAAAAACGGAGAGGGCGTCACAATTTGGTTTAATCGTTTTGCGAAGAAGAGACGAAGAGACATATGAAGGACAAAAAAGACATAGTTTTTTGTAATTATTTTCTATGGTGGTTAAGACAATAAAAGTAGTAATTCTCTGCAATTTTTACATGAGCTTCCTAAAGTACATAAGCTTTATGATCCTTATCAAACCAGTTCATGGCGATAAAATGTAAGTAAGAAGTGACTCGGCTCAATATTAACCAAAACTCTAAAGAATGGACTTTCGATATTAATAGATACATCAGAGTAATTGGATTATTATGTTGCTTCCAAATATATAATATTCATCAGGTTTAGTTTTACCCTTCAAAAAAAAGGAGCCGGAGAAAATTTGCCAGATTTTTTAAATGGAGGAAAACCCACAATAAAAGTAAAGGAATCTTAATGAAAACCACACCATTATGTTCAACATATTCGAGAACTCTGTTGTTGAAGTTGCAAGCTCCTATAAACAACAATGTGGAATTTTGCATTTTTTTGCCGAAGAAAGATCACAGATGCATCTTTAATTATTTTTTTTTTCCAGGTAGTAAGTAAGTTTTTCAATAGTAACCTAAACTCTATAAAACAAACTTTTTATATCAATAAATATACCAAAGTAATTGCATTATTATGTTTCTTCCAAATATATCAAGACTCATCAAGTTTAGTTTTACAAGTCAAAAGTAAGGAGCCTGGGAAAATTAGCCTGATTTTCTGTAATGGGGAAAAAACCCCATAGATTTCAATGAATCTTAATGAAAATCACATCATCAACCACATCATATCAGAGAACTCTTCTGTTGAAGTTTCAAGCTCTTATATAAAACAATGTAGAATTTTGCATTTTTTGCCCGAAGAAAGATCACGGATGTGTGTTCTTTTGTTTTTTTGTTTTTTTTTCCAGGGGTGATCGTATCAAAATAGGGGTCCTAGAAGATCGCAAGGGGGTGCATTTAAGCAGAAATTAAAAGCTATAGGGCCCTTTTTAAGTGACCAAAAATATTGGTGGCCAACTAACTCCCTCCAAAAACCCTCTTATCCCCAAAGTCGTCTGATCAAAATTTTGATATAGCCATTTTGTTCAGCATAGTTGAAAAAACAGTAAATATACCTTTATGGGTAACATGACCCCCCTCCCCAAGCCCTAGGGGGAATGGCTGTAAGTTATGAAATCTGCCCATTGCTCGTGTATACTATTTGTTATTGGCAAGCATAAATACACTTTTCAGAGAGGAGGGTTTTGTGCTTCGGATGGGTTTCCATAGGGAGGGGAATTTCCGAGGGTGAACTTTCCAGGGTAAATTTTACACTGGGGGGATATGACGGAATTCTTAAATGAAATTCTTTTTATATGTATTTCATTCTCTTTGCCAACTCAATTTTGCATGTGGAGATGTACCAGGGGGATTTCTGGAGTAGTTAGAAAAACGATTAAAGTCTTTTTCAAATCAAAGTATGCTACGGAGAATTTTTTCAGGATGAACCGTCTGCAAGAAATATTATAGTGGGGATTTTTCAGTGAGAACGGAATTGTCTGGAGGGAATTTTACGAGGGGTGGGATGTATTTTGCGTAGGAAGAACTTCCAAAGAGGGTTTTCTTGTGAGGGGAGATAATTTTACATGGAGGCTGAGCCAAATTTACCAGCGTTATTTGAGAAACGACCAGAAATTAAGTATAAGAAAACAAGTTTTTTCAACTGAAAGTAAGGAGCAATATTAAAACTCAGAACAAAAATAAATTGTTCTGTATGTGAAGGAGTTGCTCACTCCTAATTACCTTGATATTTACGCTAAAGTTTGACTTTTTCTGCAAATCAATTAACAGAGTCAATTAACAGGTGGTTATTTAGAGTAGGAAGCTTTTTTAAAGCCCTTTTTGAAAGGTGCACTGAAATCAGAAGAATCTGATTTCAAATATAATTTAAAATCTTTTACTGTTGATTTTAAATATGTCAAATTCATTTTTTTTAACTTTACCTATCTAAAACTATTAGCATTGAAAAATTTGTTACTAAATAGCAAGTGTAATAAAAATTACAAAAAAACAATATTATTCTCCGAATGTGCAATGTCACGCGTGGAATTCCGCAGAACAAGATCCGTACTCTCTTTGGCAAAGATTTCATTGATGATTTAACCCTCCTATCACGTTTAAGACAGGCTCAGCAACGAAATGTCCCTGAAATCCTAGTCCAGCCAAAGAACCTGGTCTTTTCGTAAGCGCAAAGAAAACAAAAACAACGGGTAACGACGGTAGGAAACAAGCTATCCCAATTTGTAAGGCCTATGGTAATATGTAGGAGGTTGAAGACTTTAATACCCTTGATTTAAATTCATCAAACATTTTGTGATTACAAACTGTAAGTAAGGAGCGACGTGGCTCAATAGTAACTACAACTCTATAAAACGGAATTCCTATAAAAATAGATATATCAAAAGAATCGGCTTATTATGCTGATCCCAAATATATAAGTTTCATCAAGCTTAGTGATACCCATCAAAGGCTAGGAACCTAAGAAAATTGGCCTGATTTTCGAAAAAGGCGAGAAACATCCCCCAAAATTGAAAAAAGTCAAAAATGTAGGATTTTGTATTTTTTTGTCAGAATAAAGGTCAGGGGTGCGGGTTTATTCGTTTGTTTTTCCATGGGGTGATCGTATCGACTTAGTGGTCTTAGAATATCGGGAGAGAGATCGTTCGAAAGGAAATTAAAAGTCCTAGTGACTTTTCTAAGTGACCAACAAGACTGGAGGACAACTAGGTCACCTTCTACGCCACTTCTTACACAAAATCGTCCGATCAAAATTATGTGATAGCCACTTTGTTCAGCATAGCTGAAAGGGGGGGGATTTTCAACGGGGAAATTTCCTATGTGGAAAGAAGTTTCTAGGGGGTGACTTTTTCAGGGGAAATTTTGCACTGGGGGATTTTTCCAGAATTTCCATTCGAAATTCTCTTTATATGTCTTGATTTCTCTTTGCCAACTCAATTTTACGCGTGGAAATTTTATGGGTAATTTTCCGGGGTAAATCTTCACCAGGATTGAATTGCCTAGAGGATATTTCCTTGGGGAGGGGGGTTTTCCGTGGTTTTGAAGCCGTACTTCCTGGCACTATTTAAAGAAGATCAAAAATTAAATATATAAAAAAGTTTTCTCAACTGAAAGTAAGGAGCAACATTAAAACTTAAAACAAAGAGAAATTATTACGTATATGAGGTAGGTTGCCCCCTCCGCAACACCTCTCTCCATACGCTAATGTATGAATTTTGTCCCAGTTCTTTGAGAACGACTCTTGAACCACATGGATCGTTTAATTAGAACAATAAAAAGATTTTCTAAAAGTATTAAGAAACATTAGCGTGAAGAGCGTAACATTGAGGAGGGGGTTGCCCCCCTCATACCCGTAACTGCTGTTCGTTTTAAGTTTTAATATTGCACCTTACTTTCTGTTGAAATAACATGTTTTTTAATTAATACTAATTGAAATCAATACTAATTTAATAAAACACTAATACTAATTTAATACTTATTAAGAAGTAATTGATTTTTTCTAGCTTTTCAGTACACTTTGATTTGGAAGTATGGTAATTCTGTTGTGAATATTGATAGTTATTGCGTGCAGAACAAAAATAAAATTATCCAAAGGTTTTTTTGACAAAACGGGTAGACTTTCAGAATTCAATTTATTTTTCAAAATCTCTAGAGCGTGCACGCACACATAAAGAGGGGGAATTTTCTTTTATTCATTCCCCCCCCCAGTAATCAATATTAATTATTAATTTTAAATACTTCCACAAATTTTCTGAATTTTAGATACTTTATTTAAGTTTCGTAGCACAGGAAACTTGAAGTTTCTGATAAAACTCTTTGATGGAATCAACACAAAATTAATCAGCCGAGTGGAAAAGCTGATGACCGACTAGATAATGGCTTTTGTTGAACATAACACTCTCAGCCTTGTCACTAGAGAATCTCGGTCCCATCCCCTCATGTTTAGGGCCTGGATGTACTCCTAGGTATATTAAAATTGTCTAAATTGTTCGGTTATTTTTTAAATCAAAAAGTTCGTGGAGACGAACTGTAGTAAGCAGCGACTCGGCTCAATAGTAAACAAAACTCTAAAAACCGGAATTTTTGTACTGATATATGCATCAAATGAATCGAATTTTTATGCTGATTTTAAATATATAAGTTCCATCAAATTTAGTCTTACTCATCAAAAGTTACGAGCCTGAGAAAATTTGCCTTGCTTTGGAAAATAGGGGGAAACAACCCTAAAAGTCATAGGATCTTAACAAAAATCACATCGTCGCATTCAGAGTATCAGAGAACCCTACTGTAGAAGTTTTAAGCTCTTATCTATAAAAATGTCGAACTTAGTTTTATTTGCCAGAAGACCGATCACGGGTACGTGTTTATTTTTTTGTTTTGTTTTTTTTTCCAGGGGTGATCGTATCGACCAAGTGGTTCTAGAATATCGTAAGGGGGCTCATTCTAACGGAAATTAAAAGTTATAGCGCCCTTTTTAAATAGCCGAAAAAATTGGAGGGCATCTAGGCCCCCTCCCATGCTCATTTTTTTCCAAAGTCAACGGATCAAAGTCATCGGAGATAGCCATTTTGTTCAACATGGTTGAAAAACATAATAACTATGCCTTTGGGGCTGACTTACTCCCCCACAGTCCCCAGGGGAGGGGCTGTAAGTTACAAATATTGACCAGCGTTTACATACAGTAATGGTTATTTGTAAGTATACAGACCTTTTCAGGTGGATTTTTTGGTTTGGGGGGAGGGTTGAGTAGAGGGGGCTACATGGAAGGATGTTCCCTAGGAGGAATTTGTCATGGTGGAAGAGAAATTCCATGAAGGGGGTGCAGGATTTTCTGGCATTATTTAAAAAAAATGAAAAAAATAAATATGAAATAGTCTTTTCCTCTAAAAGTAAGGACAAGCATTAAAACTTAAAACGAACAGAGATTATTACGCCTATCGGAGGGCTCATCTCTTCCTAAATACCTCGCTCTTTACGCTAAAGTATTTTTAGTAATTTCAACTATTTATTCTACAGCCTTTGTGATTCAGGGGTCAATCTTAAAGAATTGGGACAAAATTAAAGCTTTAGTGTAAAGAGCGAGGTATTAACGAGGGGTCGAACCCTTCATATGCATAGTAAAAATATATGAATATAGAAGTTCGTCAAGTAAGTTAATTTGTAAGTTATGTATATTTCTTACTAACAAAAACGTTCGTTAAAAAATAAAAATTCTAGTTGCCTTTTTAAGTAACCGAAAAATTGGAGGGCAACTAGGCCTCCTCCCCCACCCTTTTTCTCAAAATCGTCTGATCAAAATTAAGAGAAAGCCATTTAGTAAAAAAAATTAATACGCAAATTTCGTTTTTATTATTCATTGGCAGAGAGCCAAAATCAAACATGCATCAATTCAAAAACATTCAGAAATTAAATAAAAAAAATTTTTTTTTAGCTGAAAGTAAGCAGCGATATTAAAACTTAAAACGAACAGAAATTACTCTGTGTATGAAAGGGGCTGTTCCCTCCTCAACATCCCACTCTTTACGCTAAAGTTATTTATTGTTTTATAAACTAGAATTGAGAGAAAGAGTCAAACTTTCTAACAGTTCGTGGTAACGAACTGTAGTAAGGAGTGACCTGGCTCAATAGTAACCAAAGCTCTAAAAAACGGAATTTTGTTAGCAATAGCTACATCAAAAGAATCGCATTTTACTGCTAATTTTAAATATATAAGTTTATTCAAGTTTAGTCTTACCCATCAAAAGTTACGAGCCTGAGAAAATTTGCCTTATTTTAGAAAATAGGGGAAAACAACCCCTAAAAGTCATAGAATCTTAACGAAAATCACACAATCAGATTCAGCGTATCAGAGAACCATACTGTAGAAGTTTCAAGCTCCTATCTACAAAAGTGTGGAATTTTGTATTTTTTGCCAGAAGGCAGATCACGGATGCGTGTTTATTTGTTGGTTTGTTTTTTTGTTTGTTTTTTTTCCCAGGGGTGATTGTATCGACCCAGTGGTCCTAAAATGTTGCAAGAGGGCCCATTCTAACGGAAATAAAAGTTCTAGTGCCCTTTTTAAGTGACCAAAAAAATTGGAGGGCACCTAGGCCCCCTCCCACGCTAGTCATTTTTCCAAAGTTATCGGATCAAAATTCTGAGATAGCCATTTTATTCAGCATAGTCGAAAAACCTTATAATTATGTCTTTGAGGACGACTTACTCCCCCACAGTCCCCGTGGGAGGGGCTACAAGTTACAAACTTTGACCTGTGCTTAAATATAGTAATGGTTATTAAGAAGTGTACGGACGTTTTCAGAGGGATTTTTTTGGTTGGTTCGGGGAGTTGTTGAGAAGAAGGGGATATTCTGGGGGAAATTTCCATGGAGTAATTCGTCATAGGGGAAGAAAATTTCCATGAAGGGAGCGTAGGATTTTCCAGCATTATTAAAAAAAAAAAAAACAATAAAAAGATAAATATGAAAAAGTTTTTTCATCTGAAAGTAAGGAGCAGCATTAAAACGAACAAAAATCACTACGCATATGAGGGGATTCGTCCCCTCCTCAATACCTCACTCTTTACGCTAAAGTATTTTTAGTAATTTCAACTATTTATTCTACGGCCTTTGTGATTCAGGGGTCGTTCTTAAGAATTGAGACAAAACTTAAGCTTTGTTGTAAAGAGCGAGGTACTGCTGAGGGGGTAAACCCCCTCATATACTTAATAAAATCATACGAATACAAAAGTTCGTTACGTAAGCTAATTCGTAAGTTACGTATATCTTTTACTAATAAATACGTTTGTAAAAAATTAAATGTTCTAATTGCCTTTTTAAGTAACCAAAAAACTGGGGGGGGGGGAGAACTAGGCCTCCTCCACTGCTCCTTTTTTCCCAAAATCATTCGATCAAAACTATGAGAAAGCCATTTAGCCAAAAAAATAAATATGCAAATTTCGTTTTAATTATTCATCTGCGGAGAGTCAAAATCAAAACATGCTTTAATTCAAAAACGTTCAGAAATTCAATAAAAAAACAAGTTTTTTTTAACTGAAAGTAAGGAGCGCCATTAAAACTTAGAACGAACAGAAATTACTTCGTATATGAAAGGGGCTAATCCCTCCTCAACGCCCCGCTCTTTACGCTAAAGTTTTTTACTGTTTTAAAAAGTAGAGTTGAGAGAAAGTGTCAAACTTTGGCGTAAAGAGCGGGGCGTGAGGAGGGACCAGCCCCTTTCATATACGAAGTAATTTCTGTTCGTTTTAAGTTTTAATGTCGCTCCTTACTTTCAGTTAAAAAAACTTGTTTTTTTTTTATTTAATAGCGTATAGAGCTAAAGTAAACAGCTGTTGAGGAGGGAACAGCCCCTTTCATACACGGAGTAATTTCTGTTCGTTTTAAGTTTTAATGTCGCTCCTTACTTTCAGTTAAAAAAAACTTGTTTTTTCATTTAATTTGATATTCTAAACTGACTGCTGTTGACATAAGTACCTTAAAAAAATTAATGACATAAGTATGAAAAGAACGAAAATCAGCTTACTTTAGAAAATAACTATGAATTCTTTTTTTTGGGGGGGGGGCAGGTGAGTTGTTAAACTTGAATTGATTTAGAATGTCCAATACATAAAAAATTCTGAACATAATGAAGTAGGAGTTTTCTTATCATAGTGGTTAGGTCAGAAGAGGCCATAGAATAAACTGTTGCCAAAATGATCCAAATGATTTTAATCAAAGTCCAGACATGGTTTTTTGCCGTCCAGTGATGATTTGTTGCTTATTAAATAGCTGTTGTGGCAACGGACCATAAAAACAGATACAAAATATTTAATTTTTCAATTCAACATTTTGCAATTCAAAATATTTAATTTTTCAATTCAACATACTGTGCTTACTGTGCTGACAAAATGTGATATCCAAGAACAGGGAAGTTAAAGCTAATTTAAACAGCACAGAGAACATCTTATTGTCTTAAGAGCTGAAGCAAAACTAATGACTAGACTGTAAGACTTCATTCTAATAAGCAATATTGGAATGGGCGCAAACAAGTTACTTCAACTTCATTCATAAAAGTATTATCCACGGTAAAATTTAGGATACAGTTGTTGATTGGTTGACTAACTTTTTTAAGGTTTATGCGCTGCGGGATAGTTAAGATGGGGAGGAACTTTAATCTCCAATTACAAACTCTGACATTAGAAACTCTAGATCTGGTGAAAAAAAACAATATTTTAGGAAATAAACTTTTACTAAAGATTGCGGTAAAGGCAGTAAAACTTTAATGAAAAATTAAGGCTTTATGCTACTAAATGAAAAACATCAGTTAAAGAAAAAATTTTAACACTTATCTGCCACACCTGAAAAGGGGGTGATGGCTTCTCCTTCTTCACCTCAATAATATAACTACTTCAGAAAACATTAGATGTCACTGACACTTGTGATATGTTAACTTAAATGGGATCTGTTTCTTAGCAACGGTTTAGTTATCACTTTTTTTGACTAATTACTATAACAACAAAAATCTCCCTTCGGAACATTTACGAACATTTTATTTATTGTATTTAGAGAGTTTCTGTATCCCATCTTTCTACCTCCCTTCAAAGACATGGAAATAGCATTAAGCTATTTAAAAAATAGTCGCTTTTGTTGGCCAAGTTTTTTTTTTACTAAATTCTCTTTAACACTTAGCTAGTAATGCTAATCTTGAAAAATAAGTCAACAAATTTATGACATAACTTAGGTTTATCAAGGCATTAGTGGGTAGGATGCAGTTAAACTAGAAGTAACTCTGATAATGTATAAAAAAAAATTGTGCATGCTGTTAACTAAGAACTTTATTCTCATACTGTTTATATACTCTTTATCTTCATACTGTTATTCCAGAAGAGAAGATAAACTTCCCTATTATTAAGACAGGGTTACCATTTCAATTGGTAGTATCACTAGCTCTTGTGATTCTTTAAGTCATTTTCCCTGATGTAATTTTTAAAGTATTTTGACTGATATATATATATATATATATATATATATATATATATATATATATATATATATATATATATATATATACAATATCAGGCCCCAGCACTCGGAAAGCTTAATTACATGTATTCTCCTAATCGCGGACTATTCCCATTGTCGGTTGTCTCCTAATCGCGGACAATTTGATCCTTATCTCAATTAAATAAAAAAACAACAAGTTTTTTTAACTGAAAGTAAGAAGCGACATTAAGACTTAAAATGAACAGAAATTGCTTCGTCTTCGCTCTTTACGCTAAAGTTTTTTACTGTTTTAAAAAGAAGAATTGAGAGAAAGAGTCAAACTTTAGCGTAAAGAGCGGGGCGTTGATGAGGAAGCAGCCTATTTCATATACGAAGTAATTTCTGTGCGTTTTAAGTTTTAATGTCGCTCCTTACTTTCAGTTAAAAAAACTTTTTTTTTTTTATTTAGCACTAAGAAGCTACAATAAGGTATGCTTGCAATAAACTGGCACACGTGGATGGGTGGCCAGTTTTGACCTCCATTTCCGTTTTCTTCTATAACTGTCCAAGACAAATTATAATTATATTGTGGTCAATAACTCCAAAGAAGGTAAATGACCAAATAGATGCAACAAACAGGATTTTTTTCTATCGAATCTAATTTCTGCCCAAAAGTAGTATGATTCGAAACAGTGTAGCCCCAAAACCCACCTTGCGGGTTTTGACTCACTCACTTATTCCGCGAATCTTAAAATCTAATAGCCCGATTTGCGGGAAATAGCCCACCTGTGAACACAGCCCGTTCAGACTCCTCCTGACAACAGAGGATGCGGAAGACGAAGGGCCACACTCGGAAAACGTCTTGAAAAGAATACTGTGTCGTCCAAATCAGATCCTCTTTGATAGTCGCTCGAAGATCTTTGGTCCAAGCACAAGGGAGCCCACATGGAGAGGCACTGTTTTCGACTTATCCGTCAGCCAGCGCAGAAAAACCTAACTAACTCATTAGTTAGTATTTTATTTTTTTATCAAAATTTTTCTAGAGTTTTATAGTCTTTCCTTCTGAGGAGAAGTCATTATATAATTTCTGAGACCACATTGGCTAATCATGACCAAACATAAAATCGCAAAGAAGAGAAAAAAACGAGGAGAATAACAGCCAGTGAAATAGTTATGCAAACATTTTGGTCGAGACCCCCGCTTGATGTCCTCAGTGCAGAATAAAACTGATAAATATAGAAAACTAAAACTTTAAGAAAAACACAAAACTAAAATAAGATAACCCATTCATCGTTACTCTGAAGTATATACATACATATATACAATATGTATATATATATATATATATATATATATATATATATATATATATATATATATATATATATATATATATATATATATATATATACATATATGTATATATATATATATATGTATACACACACATACATATATATATATATATATATATATATATATATATATATATATATATATATATATATATATATATATCATATTCTAAACTGAGGATGGTCAAGTAGAGGTCTTGACAGAAGAGTTTGCATATTTTTTTTTCAGTGGCTGTTATTGTCCTCGTTTTTTCTCTTCTTTACGATTTTTTGTCTTGGAGAAGTCATTCTGCTTATCACCCAAATATTTTGTTCGAAGAAAAAACAAATTAGAGTGATTCAAATTCAAAAAATACTAGTTAAACCAAGCACAGGAAACCAATAAAAAAAACATCAAATACTGTTAGGGGAAGCAACTTCGAATAGCATATCCCTAGTTTGTAATCGTGGGTTCTCTTTAGCTAGAATAAAAAGGAAGTATTTTTAAAATGACAGTAAAGACTGACAAAAGCAGGGAAAATATACAATTTGGGCTATATATTTGCAGAGCATGGGATTATAGATAAGGTAAAGTGGAACGCTTTTAGAACTAATATAAGTTAATATTTCAAAAATTTTTTTAAATTGTTTTCAGAATTTTATTGTGTTTCCTTCTGAGGAGAAGTCATCCTGTATTTACACCCAAGTTTTGTGCTTGAAAATGAACAAATCGTATAAGAAGGGTAACTAAAATACAAAAAAAAACACTAGTTAAACCAAGCAAAAGATACCAATAAAAAAGTAAACCAAATACTTTTAGCTAAATCAGTTCTGAATGACATACCACCAGTTTGCAATCGTAATCTTTCTTCAGCTGGATTAAACAAGTTATTTGTCCATGCACCTACGCCCTTCGCTCTATATTCTACAGTTAAACTTATGCTTTATTCTGATTACGATAAATATCAACACAATATGAAGGGAGAAAATAGAGGTGGTGCTATTTCCTCAATATTTTGTTCTTTTTTATACATCACTGCTTCAAGAATCGTTGCTATAGCTGCACAAAAGCAATGTGCAATTTTGTACTATAGCTGCACAAAAGCAATGTGCAATTTTGTGCTATAGCTGCACAAAAGCAATGTGATTGTTTCTTGTTGTTATTTTCGGATTTATGTTTGTCTTCCTTGTTTTTCTTTACCCTGGTACATTGAAAATATTAGAGCTCGTTATTTTGCATTTGTGCTAAGCAATCAAATGTTCAGTTTCAGCATTTTGAAACGTAATTAGTAAAATTTAAAGTGACTCTATTAATGGCACTCTAAAACACTTTCGAGACAACACTAGTAAAAGTTGGGTGTAAAAAATAAGGTATTGATGGTGTATTTTTTTTATATATAGCATAATTTCTGCTCATGTTAAATTTTAACGTTGATCTTTACTGTCGTTTAGAAACACTTTTTTAGTCGTTTTTTAACCGTGTTTATTCGTTTTTAGTTATTTTTAGTCATTTGTTGCAGCAGTATCTGCATCTTAGTAAAGAGGCCTAAAAAGGGCTCTAAAAAATAAACTGTCTATTGAAATGATATTTTTTTAAGCTCAGACTTAAGCGAACAGTATTGTTTAACTACGAAAACATATTTTAGAGAAGTTCAAAAATGAGCCTGAAGCCCCTTTGAAACTGATACCAAATTTACATTTAAATTACATTATAAAAACGTTCATTGTCAAAAACAGTTAACTCGTTGTTTACAACTCTTCCTTTTAAATAAGAAATATAAAAAAAAATTTGAATGGGTAATTCTAATGTCACTTTTTCCTATTTTTCATTGAAGCGTTCGTATTTAATTAAGGTCACAGGATCGCAACATTTTTGAGTATCTCAAAATTGTTTGATAAACTGTCTATGTATAAAATTATTACTCTATACTTTCTTTCGCTCATTAAACTCTCTTGCTGACAGTTTTATCCTACTTAGAGGCAAGATTGACAAATAATTCGGTTGAAAATTCCATCAATTCGATAATTAGTAAGTAAAAATATTTTTCTTCTAACGCAATAACTAGATAACTATTCTTGGAGAACTATGGGTTCACTGGTCAATCCATGGTGGTCAATTTGACCTGATTTGAGAAAAGAAAAACAAGGATAAATTTTGTTGATTCTCTAATTTAATTTGAAAAAAAAACAGCATCAATAATACAAAACTAATAATTTTATTCAATATTTTTTTTTTGATTTAAGCATGCTGAACTTAAAAGTGTCAGTTAATCCATAAAGGACTAGACCTTAGAAACTGTATTATTTTTACATCTTTCCTTTGTCTCTATTTTCGGGGAATTGATTTTTTGGGCCTTGATTTTACTAAAAGTATATTATAAAAAGTAAAATCATGAAAGAAACGCTTCTGTTTGAAAGGGGATAGAAAATAAGCCAAATGACAGACAAATATATCAACAATATATTTAAGCAATAAAACAAACCATTAATTGTGTACCCCCCGCAAGGCTCTATGGCAGGTAGAGCAGGGCCATCTCAAAAGAATATAACAAAACATACACACAAACACACCAAAGAAAATGACGGACAGATGCCCACCGCGGATTACCCTCTGAAAACGAAGCATGAGCGAAGAGCCATGCGCAATCAATACAACGAACATACATTTCCAACTTGAACTAGAGGCATCCATTGAACGTAATCGTTTAAAAAAATCAACAAAAAATCCAGAAAACAAAAAAAATTGTATTTTTTCGATGATACCGAACTATTTATTATTTTAGGCTGCTCAGGCAAAGTATATTCCAGGCATCATCAGAGGTACTCTGGGGGATTGAAATCTGATCTGACTGATGGAGTGAACACAATTTAAACTTTGGCAAAATTACCAGATAACATGTAAGATGATCAGAGACAATAAATGGAATAGTACTAATAGTCATGGGAACATCGCCATGAAGTTGAAGAAAAACAAAAGATACAATGGATTTAAATGAATTAAAATCAAGTAGTTGTGGGCATCAAGCCATTTCTAATTGTAAAAAAAGCCAAGACAGATAGTCCGATTGAGTGAGAGGCAAATCTGGCATAAGTCCACCTCCAGTGATGTTTCATATAAAGATAAAATTCAAAGGAGCCTAAGGAGACCTAAGGAATCAAAGATTCTTATGAATATCAGTTTGGCTTCCGAGCTAAATATCTGACAGAGCTGGCATACATCATCTACTCATCATTTCGCATCATTTCTAATCCCAAAGCAACCCTTACCACTACTAGCCTGAGATGTGAATTGACTGCTTCTGACTGCTATTCTTTTTCATGCTAGTTTATAAAAATTTCAGACTAAAATATAGCTTAATATTTTTTTTTTCAAAGGTAACTTATGTCGTCTCAAAATATCTTAATTTCAAAATTTTAAATGTATACCTTCAAACCAGATTATCTATAAAAATTAATTATACACAAACTGTTATAATTTTTTTAGTGGTTCTTGACTTTAAAAAGATCCTATGAGACACCAAGAGTGACCAAGGTCCACAGTTTGCAAACTTCCGAACCAGTTATACTGAAGTTGCCTTAACATAATCTAGTGAAAGGAATCTTGATGTTAAACATTAAGTCCGACTCTGACTAGGTGTGTAAGAACCACTCCCGGACAATGATAAATGACCCGACATCCAACTGTTCCCATTGATTAAGTTGTTCTGGTTTCTATTTAGTGGCTCTTAAACTAACCGCTTTTGTATATGATCTCACCATGGGATGTCACAGCCTAGCCACGTCAGCTTCCGGAATCAATTTTTCTAGTTAAATAGTTACTGCCTTTAATAACTTGAACTTTATCTTCATCAGTTGTCAAATAAAAAATTATATTTTTTATAAAAGTGAAAAAGCAGCATTAAGCTTAAAACCAAACAAAATTATGTAAAAAGTAAAAAGTAAAAAGGCTCCATACCACGTTAACTCCTCCTAAGTCACTTTTCAAACAGTTCGTGGTAACGAACTGTAGTAACCTTTTGAGCGACCAAGCTCAAAAGAAACCGAAATTCTAAAAGACGGAATTTTGATACCAATAGCTACATCAAAAGAATCTAATTTTAATGCTGATTTAAATATATAAGATTCACTCAGTTTAGTCTTACCCATCAAAAGTGACGAGCCTGAGAAAATTTACCTTATTTTAGAAAACAGGGAGAAACATCCCCTAAAAATCATGGAATCTTCACGAAAGTTACACCATCAGATTCAGCGTATCAGATAGCCCTACTTTAGAGGTTTCAAGCTCCTATCTACAAAATTTGGAATTTTTTATTTTTTGCCAGAAATCAGATCATGAATGCGTGTTTATTATTATTTATTTTTCTTTTTTTTTCCAGGGGTGATCGTCTCGTCCCATTGGTCCTAGAATGTTGCAAGAGGGCTCATTTTAAAGGAAATTAAAGATTCTGGTGCCATTTTTAAGTGACCAAAATAATTGGAGGGCACCTAGGCCCCCAATTATTACCTAGGCCCCCAATTAGCACCTAGGCCCTCATATTTTCCCAAAGTCATTGGATCAAAATTCTGAGATAACCATTTTATTCAACACAGTCGAAAAACCTAACATCTATGTTTTTGGGGACGGCTTACTTTACTAAAGTCCCCATGGGAGGGGCTTCAAGTTACAAACTTTGATAAGTGTTTAAACAGTTCGTGGTAACAAACTGTAGTAAGGAGCGACCCGGCTCAATAGTAAACGAAACTCTAAAAAACTCTAAAAATGCTAAAAGATACATCAAAAGAATCGGATTTTCATACTGATTTTAAATATATAAGTTCCATCAAATTTAGTCTTTGTCATCAAAAGTAACGAGCCTGAAATATTTGCCAAATTTCGAAAATAGGGGGGAATACCCCCTAAAGGTCATAGAATCTTAACGAGCTCCTATTCAAATTTCGAAATTTCAAGCTCCGATCTACAAAAATGTGGAATTCTGTATTTTTTTGCCAGAAGACAGATCAAGGGTACGTGTTTATTTGTTGTTGTTTTTTTCTTTTTTTCCCCCAGGGGTCATCGTATCGACCAAGTGGTCCTAGAATGTCGCAAAAGAGCTCATTCTAACGGAAATGAAGAGTTCTAGTGCCCTTGTTAAGTGACCAAAAAAATTGGAGGGCACCTAGGCCCCCTCCCACGCTCATTTTTTCCCAAAGTCAACGGATCAAAATTTTGAGATAGCCATTTTGTTCCGCATTATTGAAAACCATAATAACTATGTCTTTGGGGATGGCTTACTCCCCCACAGTCCCTGGGGGAGGGGCTGCAAGTTACAAGCTTTGACCAGTGTTTACATACAGTAATGGTTATTGGGAAACGTACAGACGTTTTCAGTGGGATTTTTTTTGGTTTGGGGTTGGGGTTGAGGGGAGGGGGCTATGTGGGAGAATCTTTCCTTGGAGGAATATGTCATGGGGAAAGAGAAATTCAATGAAAAGGGCGCGGGATTTTCTAGCATTACTATAAAAAAAAACATTGAAAAAATAAACTTGAAAAAGTTTTTTCAATTGAAAGTAAGGAGTAGCATTAAAACTCAAAACGAACAGAGATTATTACGCATATGAGAGGTTCTACTGCTGAAAAGGCATGGGAATTATCAGCCCAAGTCATGCTTAAATTTTGCGATTTTTTTAAAAAAGTACATGTTAAACATTTGCTCTTTTATCATAGGCAGCGCAATAGCGCTGCCTAAGTAAAGAGCGATGCGGGCACGATGTAATATTTAGTTATTCATTTTTTAGACGAAAATAGCGAAAAATTCATTTTTTAAAACAGGTGGTTCGAGAATCAATTGAAATTAATCTCAAAATAAATAAAAATATTTCTTTGAACAGGGACTTGGGGGAATACTCATTAAATTCTTTATACTCAAATTTAATTAAAAATGATCTAACAAAATATTTTACTAAACCAATTTATAATAGTACTGAACCAACTACGAAAAGGCCTTTGAGACAGGCTGCTAAACAAGCAAGATTAGCTTTAAGAAATTGCATCTAATCATTTTATTCTCTTTAGTTTGAATGAGTTTATATTTCTTCATTTCATTCTTTTCGCCAGTCCTGGTTGAACTTCGCTGAAGTAAGGATGCTAGGGCTATATTTTTAAAAAAAAATTGTTTTAATAAGTGTTTTTATATTCAGTTTTAATTCTCACAATTTGATGTAAGTTCTTTTATATATATATATAGTATTGTATTGTGCTGAAGACGGCCCTTGGACATAGGGCCGAAATATCTACATAAATAATTTCCATTGTCTTGAAAAAACTTTCCCTATTGTTTCTACGTTGTATTTGTTTGTTATTCATTTATTTCTGACCAAGGCACTTTGTATAAAAGAAGTTGTCGTAGATTTTTCAAAAACGCTCATTTAATTGTAAATTAAAAGCTATAGTGCCCTCTTTACAAGATTAAATAAAAAAAACTAATTTTTTTAGCTGAAAGTAAGGAGCGACATTAAAACTTAAAACGAACAGAAATTACTCCGTATATGAAATGGGTTGTCCCCTCCGCAATCCCTCGCTCTTTACGTTAACGTTTCTAATTGTTTTAAAAGTAGAATTGTGGCAAAGAGTCAAACTTTAGCATAAAGAGCGAGGGATTGCGGAGGGGACAACCCATTTCATATACGGAGTAATTTCTGTTCGTTTTAAGTTTTGATGTCGCTCCTTACTTTCAGCTAGAAAAATCAGTTTTTTTATTTAATTTCTGAACGTTTTTGAATTAATGCATGTTTGGTTTTTGCTCTCCGCACATAAATTATTAATATGAAATTTGTATATTAATTCTTTTTTTTGGCTAAATGGCTTTCTCTTAGCTTTGATCAGACGATTTTGAGAAATAAGGGGTGGAGAAGGAGGCCTAGTTGCCCTCCAATTTTTCGGTTACTTAAAAAGGCACCTAGAACTTTTAATTTTTAACGAACGTTTTTATTAGTAAAAAATATACGTAACTTAAGAATTAACTTACGTAACAAACTTTCATAATCTTATATTTTTATTATGTATACGAGGGGGTTTGTACCCTCGTTAATACCTTGCTCTTTACACTAAATCGTAAGTTTTGTCCCAATTCTTTAAGAATGACCCCTGAATCAGAAAGGCCGTAGAATAAATAGTTGAAATTACTAAAAATACTTTAGCATAAAGAGCGAGGTATATATCTCCTCCTAAATACCTCGCTCTTTATGCTAAAGTATTTTTAGAACCCCTCATATGCGTAATAATCTCTGTTCGTTTTAAGTTTAAATGCTACTCCTTCCTTTCATTTGAAAAAATGTTTTCATGTTTATTTTTCATTGTTTTCTTATAGTAATGCTAGAAATTCCTGCGCCCTTTTTATTGAATTTTTCTTCCCCATGACAGATTCCTCCAAGGAAAGATCCTCCAACATAGCCCCCTACCCTCAGCCCCACCCCCAAACAAAATAAAATCCCCCTGAAAACGTCTGTACACTTCCCAATAACCATTACTATATGTAAACACTGGTCAAAGTTTGTAACTTGCAGCCCCTCCCCCAGGGATTGTGGGGGAGTAAGTCATCCCCAAAGACATAGTTATTATGGTTTTCGACTATGTTGAACAAAATGGCTATCTCAAAATTTTGATCCGTTGACTTTGGGAAAAAAATGAGCGTGGGAGGGGGCCTAGATGCCCTCCAATTTTTTGGTCACTTAAAAAGGGCACTAGAACTTTTCATTTCCGTTAGAATGAGCCCTCTTGTGACATTCTAGGACCACTTGGTCGATACGAAGACCCCTGGGAAAAAAAAAAAAAATAAAAATAAACCAATAAACACGCACCCGTGATTTGTCTTGATTTGGCAAAAAATACAAAATTCCACATTTTTGTAGATAGGATCTTGAAACTTCTACAGTAGGGTTCTCTGATACGCTGAATCTGATGGTGTAATTTTAGTTAAGATTCTACGACTTTTAGGGGGTGTTTCCCCCTATTTTCTTAAATAAGGCAAATTTTCTCAGGCTCGTAACTTTTCATGGAAAAGACTAAACTTGATGAAACTTTTATATTTAAAATCAGCATTGAAATGCGATTCTTTCGATGTAGCTATTGATATAAAAATTTAATTTTTTAGAGTTTTGGTTACTATTGAGCCGGGTCGCTCCTTACTACAGTTCGTTACCACGAACTGTTTGATTAAATAAAAATACACTAGTTTTCTTAACTGAATGTTAGGAGTGACATTAAAACTTAAAAAGCACAGAAATTACTCCGTGTATGAAAGGTGCTATTCCCTTCTCAATGCCCCACTCTTTACGCTAAAGTTTCAATTCTACTTTATTAAATAGTAAGAAATTTAAGCGTAAAGAACGAGGCGTTGAGAAGAGAACAGCCCCTTTCATACACGGAGTAATTTCTGTTCGAATTAAGTTTTAATGTCACTCCTTACTTTCAGTTGCAAAAACTTTTTCATATTTATTTTTTCATTATTATTTTATAATAATGCTAGAAAATCCTGCACCCTCTTCATTGAATTTCTCTTCCCCCATGACATATTTCTCCAAGGAAAGATAGTCCCACATAGCGCCCTCCCCTCAACCCCGCCCCCAAACCAAAATAATCCCCCTGAAAAACGTCTGTACACTTCCCAATAACCATTACTGTATGTAAACACTGGTCAAAGTTTGTAACTTGCAGCCCCTCCCCCGGGGACTGTGGGGGAGTAAGTCATCCCATAAACATAGTTACTATGGTTTTCGACTATTCTGAACAAAATGGCTATCTCAAAATTTTGATCCGTTGACTTTGGGAAAAAATGAGCGTGGGAGGGGGCCTAGGTGCCCTCCAATTTTTCGGTCACTTAAAATGGGCACTAGAAGTTCTCATTTCCGTTAGAATGAACCCTCTAACGACATTCTAGGACCACTTGACCGATACGATGACCCCTGGGAGAAAAAATAAATAAAAAATAAACACGCACCCGTGATCGGTCTTCTGGCAAAAACGCTGAATGCGTTCTTTGATACGCTGAATGCCATGGTTGGATTTTCGTTAAGATGATACGACTTTTAGGGGGTGTTTCCCCTATTTTCTAAAATCAGGCAAATTTTCTCAGGCTCGTAACTTTTGATTACAAAGACTAAACTTGATGAAACTTATACATTTAAAATTATCATAAAAATCCAATTCTTTTGATGTATCTTTTAGTATCGAAATTCCGTTTTTTTAGTTTCGTTCACTATTGAGCCGGGTCGCTCCTTACTACAATTTGTTACTATGAACTGTTTGACAAAAGCAATTATTGGGTAACTTGCGCCTCCCTCCACACCTTTTATTTCTCAACACACATCTCCTCAAAACTTCTAGATAGTTATTTTCTTCAGCCTCGTTGAAAGATCCAGCAATTAAGTATTTGGGGAAGTTAATCCCCAAAAACCCTCAGGACAAGGGCAATAATTTATCCTAGTCGTCTATTCTTAACATATGAGGTTCTTATGGATGGGATGATCGTATAAACCTTAGAGGGTGCTCATTCAATTGGAAATCAAAATATCTATGGCTCTTTTTAAGTGTGAAAAATAATCGGAGGACAACTAGACCCCTCCTATACCCTCTTTTCCTCAAATACAACTTTTTGAAATTCTAAGGCGGCTGTTTTTGTTCAAAGTACCCCAACGAGTATATAATAATGCCTCTAAAGTTGACATAAACCCTCAGAGTCTTGAGGTAAGGGTTGTACTTTGTGTCTCGGGGCATAAAAGATTTTCATGGAAGGGGTGGTCGTATAAGCTTTGGAGGAGGCTCGTTTGATTAGAAATTAAAAGTTATAGTTCCCTTTTTAGAGTGAAAAGTGATTAGAGGGCACCTGCTCCCCCACCCTCTTTTCCCAAATGCATGTAATTGAAATTTTGAGATTGCCAATTTGTTTAAAATAGTCCAAAAACCACATATAAATGCCCCCAGGGTTGCCACGGCCCCTTAGAGCCTAGGGGCAAGGGATATAAGTTATAGCCCGGAGATATGTATGATTTTTTGGAAGGGGTGGTTATACAAAATTTAAAGGAGTCTCATTTGGTTGTAAATTGAAAGCTCTAGTTCCCTTTTTGCATTCAAAGGACTTGCTTTCAAAGGACTTATGATTGATTAGGGCCTACCGTGCAAAAAGTGGGGTAGCAAAGTAGCAATGCTACTTGGCAGTTTTCAAATTTATTGGAAGGTTTTGTCTGAAAATACCATTTTTGTATATAAAAATTATTTTTCTCAAAGAAAAGCTGTCAAAACAAAAGTTGCGCTCTGCCATGCAAATAGTGAGGTAGCATAGTAGCAATGCCACATGGCAGTTTTAAGGGCCTAGTAAAAATTTTTGTCTGAAAATATTAGTGCTACCACTATCCCCAAATTTTCAGGAATTTCCCCAAAAACCTGTCTTCTTGATAAAAGATCGATTGCTCAAAAATCCCCTTTCGTTCAGGGTTGCTACCCCTAGTGATTTATCACTAGTAACAGCCTACCCCTAGGAACTATGACTTTCACTTAACTTTACATTAATTTTTCAATACTTTCCAAAGTTTTTGTCTCAAACCGGATATAGATCATTGAATTACTGACCTTACCTTCTATGCTAGTAAAAGCAAAATGTTTTTAAGACTATATCATTTCATCAAAGATTTTCTTGTGACTCGTGGTAAAGAATTTCATTTGAACACGTTTACCGGTTTACATTCAGTGTAATTCTGAGCATCGATGCAAAGAGAGTTATTTTAGACAGCTGGACCGTGAGTTTAAATTTTGTTTTCATTTGAACATGAATTTCATTTGAAGAATTTCATTTGAACACGTTTACCGGTTCACATTCAGTGTAATTCTGAGCATCGAGGCAAAGAGAGTTTTAGACAGCTGGACCGTGAGTTTAAATTTTGTTTTCTTTTGCTATTCTGTTTAATTTTCAAAGATCTGAAACATAAGGTAGTTTTGAAAATTATTTTAAAATGAAGAAGGGAAAGCATAGTACCTATGAAGAGAGGGGGAGGGGATTTCACGATAAATTTGAAGATACTTTTACTATCGAGCAATAAATTAGAGGGACAAACCAGTCGATACCTTGTTCTCTTATTTTCTACAATTTAGTTTGAGCCTTATTTTATTTTACTCTAGGTTTTGGGCATAATATTTTAATTCTAAAAATATAATAATTGAATGTGTGATAGATTAAAAGGTACTTATGTATTATACTGCCAACTCACGTCTATGCTTTGTAAAATATGAGAACAAACCGGTTTTATCTGTCTGTATTAAGAAACAATTATCTTACGCTCAGTAGAAACGAAGCGGCGGGTGACAGAACCCATTGAAAATATTTAATTTGGGCTAAATATTCGCACATTAATTAGGGGACCTGAGGGTTAGGTTAGTTTAAGTCAAATATCACCACTCATCCGCCACTAATGTGCAAATATAATGCCCAAATGTGTTTCTAAAGTGTTATATTTTCATTTTGTTTTGGTATTTTTCATTCAGATTAACCTAACTCCACTTAATGAGTGCTGACGGTATAATAAAGAAGTACCGATTAAAAGAATTGATCTGTTTGCCAGAAATTTTCACCGTTTAAAAATTTATTTAATTTTGCTTCATTTGGTATGCAAAAATTAAGCACTTTTCTTTTTTCCTTGATAGTTTTATTTGGTATATAGCCTTTTATCTTCAAGTGTATTCCCTTCCTCCCCCTCCCCTCACCATTGCTATTCTGGTGCCCTTCCCCATGTAATATTTTTGGCAGACGTCTATGCTTGATTCAGTGGTTCAACTGGAATCTAGGATCCTTTTACGGCCTAGGAAAGCTGTTAAATATATGAATGAAATTTTACAAAATAGATATTATGCTCCAATTAGGGCATTGGAAATTGTTCTAAATACTTAGGCCTACCTCCACAACTTCTACTGCTTGAGCAATTGTTAACTCTGTATAAAAGGCTAATCCTGAGGTAAAAACAACAGAATAAAAAAATTATGGTAGAATTGTATATGCCATTCAAATTTTTCATAAATATAATCTTCTTACCATAAAAATTGCAGCCCCCTCTCCTCTGCCCCTCTTAGTGAGGCAAAAATAAGCTATAGATTATATTGAGATTCGGAGAATAGTTGATTAAAACAGAAATAACCGCAAAAAAAGATTCATAATAAATCGTATATTATAGCCGAAAGCAAAAATTTGTGTATTATTTCCAGATTGCTTTCTTGTAAAGTTTTATATTTTTTTCAGACTGATTTTTTTTACAAACAGTTGGTCTTTATTTCTTACTCTGCTATCTGATATTTGTGTTTGATGATCGATCAAACAGTGTGATGTAATGAACTTTAAGTAACTCGGCCCAACAGGAAGAAAAACTTTTAAAAAGTATGACTACAAAACGAAAAAGAGCAGTTTTCGTTTTTGATATATTTTTTTTTTACCGATGATGTATCTCTTATAAAATGTCTCTTCTCCCGAGATGTATGCATCTATCCTTAACACACACACTTAACACACATCCGAGACGAGCTAAAAAAAGGAAAAAAGCAAAAGTCCAAAAATTTAGAAGAATCTGTGTCTGGCCAGCTAGATGCTAAGGTATGTAAAACCTACATTAACACTTAATATTGAAGCTTTAGACTGTAATGAATCATGTACTTCTGCTACTGCTAAACCACCTAAATCCGAGACCGAGGTTGGAGTTGGAATTGACATTGCTTTTAAGGATGGAGGAAAATAAGGAAGAGAAGAAAAAGGAGGAGGAAAATAAACGTAGATACAGATTCAGGCGAAGAAAACGCAGATGATAATTATGCTGAGGCAGAAGCCGTTGAAAGTGAAGAAGTGTGCAGCAATGACGCTTTGTATTCAGACACATCTGACTGGCTTTTTCCTGTTCCGGACAAACTAAGAGTTGACTTAGTTACAAGAGGGAGAGCAATTTTTCAGAATGAAAGTAGACCTTTTGTTTCACTTTCTAGAAAATTAGAAGATAAAACAAAGGGTACAAACAGACAATTTAGTCCCGATTGATTCTATATAAACCAACCAAACGGTGAGATGATTTGGAGAACCTGGACGACATAGTCCACTAAAACCACGCTTTGTACTGATTTTGTTGTAGACTATTTGCTACAAACGAAAGTTTGAATAACCCAAACACGTCTAAATTTGTAACTGGATTTGAAGCTTGGTGGAAACTTAATCCAAAAGTTTGGAATCATGAAACCTTTATGCTAAATTTTTTATTGTTTTAAAAATTTATTGTTTAAAAACTTTATTGGCTGCAACAATACTCCGACAATGGCTATGGTACATTCAAGAGTAGAAGCTAGGTTTCGTGAGCTTAATCTTGAAGCATTGCTTTGTACCTTGTGCCAACCATCCACTAACAACAATGCTCTGGCGAATAATGGAATACATTCAGGAGTAGAAGCTAGGATTCGTGAGCTTAGTCTTGAAGCATTGTTTGTACCTTGTGCCAACCATTCACTAACAACAATGCTCTGGTAAATAATGGAGTACATTCAGGAGTAGAAGCTAGGATTCGTGAGCTTAATCCTATAGTATTGTTTGTGCCTTGTGCCAACCATTCACTAAATCTTTGTGGAGTGCACTCATTTACTACAGTCCCTTCCTGTGTGGCGTTTTTTAATTGGACAGGTTGAATGTTTTTTTCTAATGCTCAACGCACAGACGGAATTTTCCGAGTGTGTGTCGTCTGTGTTTTCTTCCGTCTTGGAAAATGTTGAAGTTACGGTCAAACAATTTGCAGAAACCAGGTTGTGCATATCATTGAGATTGAGAATCTTTGTGACTCTTCAGAAACTCTCAACACTAGAGGAGCAGCTCAAACTTTGTGGAGCAAACTACACTGAGGATCAGCTCAAGCTAATATTCAATTATCAGCAACAGTAGTCTCAAAGTATGAATTTAGTATCTGAACTAAAAGGAACTAGCTTATGAACCTAACCGGATTACTTTTTGTACTGTATTGTGATTGCGCAATTAACTTGCGGACTTAATTGTGAGGGATTGCTCACTTCATACACAGTGAGTTATTATTAGTGTATAATTGAATATATTGGTGTTATCGCTGATTAAAAACTGTGATTAAGTTTGTGAATCTGCAGTATCTCGTCGGAATAAATGACGGGGAAAAAGCCCCTAAGGCTACCACCCGAGAAGGATACTCCCACTGAAACCATTAGCCGGTCACCATTCCAACCTACCTATAAAACTCTTCCTAGAACCCCCCCAACTACGCGATCCAAAACTGTTAGCCACTTGTCAGGAATTCAGGCCTTAGCCGAAACTAACTCTAATGAAAGAGGTGAGACGCCTGGCAAAAAGAGGAAAAAGGATGAAACTCGTTCACCAACGATAGTGCAACCCCTCTCTTCAAGTGTCCCAGAAACAAGTGCTAACGATCACCCCAATTATTATACTGTCTCAATCAAGAAAACCAATGGCCAACCCTTTTCAAAAGATCGAATAATGCAAATTAGGAAAGCTGTCTTTCTGATCACCAAGGTGAATTTTGAACTTGTTTTCAAGCAGGACGAGTCTATTGATATTTACTTTACGTCTTCTCAGGCGGCAGACCATGTCCTGTCAAAATCCAAAGAAATAATTCTTGATGGCTCAAAAATTTTAGCCACAAAAAAAGATGTGGAAAAGTTACACAAGTATGTGCTGTATGGTGTTGATACCAGTGTAAAAGTGGAGGAAATACAAACTGAACTAATAGATTCTTCAGGTCTTCTCATCAATCCTTCAACTGCTACAAGGCTAAGTTTAAACAAAGAAGGTTTTCTTCACCCTAGCCGTTCAATCCTCATTTGCTGCAAAGTTGAGCTAAGCGGAGAAATATTCTTGTACGGTATGTCTCTTTTTTACAAGATTTATAAGCCTAAGCCCCTACAATGCTCCACTTGTCTAGCCCACGGCCACAGCAAAAAACACTGCAAACAGTCCCATCCGTCTTGCCTTAAGTGTGGGAAAACAGGCCACGCAATTAGTGAATGCCCTGAGTCAGAACCTTTCTGCAGAAATTGTAACCGGAAGGGACACACAGCCCTCCAAAAACAATCTTGCCCAGCTCACCAAAAGCGAGTTGTAATCCTTAGAACATCTGATAAAATGAACCTACCCTACTCAGTTGTAGCTGCAAGAATCCCTTGGCAACCCACACCCCATCGGCCCAGTAGAAGCCAAGCAACAGTTGCTGTAGCAGATGCAAAGACAGTATCATTTCCAAAAGAGGCAAATAATGTTCATACTCAAGGTTCTAGTCATTCCCCCCATCCCTTACCTAAGTTTACTTCAACATCCTGCCCTCCAAAAGATTCATCTAAAAATAGCCAAGAATGGCAAAGGCTTGCAACTTATCTCACAGTCAGTCACTTAATTGAGGTTAGTAATGAAGCTGAGGAAACCAAAAATACTCTCAAGAAGAAAGCTATCACTAAACTCCTAGGTGATGACATATTAGAAACAGCTATGGCTCAATTATCCTCCATGAAGAAGGACATAGATTCCACATCAAAGCTAGTTAAGTCTGTAGACTCAACTGCAAATCAAATCAATGCAGGCTCTGAAATTGCCACAACCCCCAAGACGGTAATCGATGCCACTGCCCTAGTCAAAGGCAAGAAATCTAAGAAAAAAACGGCAAACTTTCCATCCCAGTCCAAAATTACCACCAATGATATTTCGTCGGCTGAAGAAGATTTCCAATATTCTAATCAAGGAGATGATGAAACTCAGACCACAATGGATGTTTAAATGTGCACCGTACAAGATTTTACGTTTCTCACGAATTTATCACTGTGTAATAATGTTGTCTTTAACTATAACGATGACCAAAATAATTTGCCCACCAGCCCCTTAGCTAGCCCCGATAGCCCTTTAAACCAAATTAACTGTGAATATCTCGACACTTTTGATTTTGTAAAAAATGTGAAACCTAAGCTAATGGAAGAGACCAAACTTAATGTAATTTGCTTTAACATCAGAAGTATACGGGATAAGTGGGCTAATTTTAAAGACTTAGTTTTAATTAATGGTTACTGCCCTTTCGACGTAATTGGAATAACGGAAACATGGCTTTCAGAAATTGATGATAAGAATGAATTTTCCCTCCCTGGTTTTCAAGCTATTCATATTGAAAGAAAATTAACCAAGTCCTCTGGCGGCATTTCTCTTTACATCCGGTCAAGTCTGAAATTCACCAGGCTATTAGACTGTGAATCCTTATTCTCGCAACCTATAAATAATAGATGCATTTATTCAATAATCGTAGACATAAGTGTTGACGAGAATTCTCTTATTTTTTCATTATTTTATAAGCCCCCCTCATTTCCGACCCCTTTCTTTTGTAACCTATTTGATGATTTTTCTAGTTTTATTAATTTACCACAAAAGAAGGCAATAGTTTTTGGGGACTTCAATTGTAATTTACTAAATGTTAGCAATAATAATGATTGTGATACCTTTTTTGAAACATTCACCTCAAGTGGTCTTCTTCCCACAATCCTTTTTCCTACTAGAGTTGATCCTGTGAGGTCTACAGCTACTGTAATTGACAACATTTTTGTATCCACTTCCCTGGGAAACCACCTGTCCTCCAAAATAATATTTTCTGACCTGTCAGATCACTTTCCAATCTATCTCTCGCTACCCTCCCTACCAACTACTCAGCCCTCTAGAACTAAAACCCCTACGTATAATAGAATATATAATACTGTGAATATGAACAGGTTCACGGATCGTTTGAAATCCTTTGACTGGTCCAAGGTTTTGGATTGTCAGGATGTTAATTCAGCCACAAATGGTTTTACACAAGGACTGAGTGATCTTATCAGTTCAACCTTTCCAGTTCGTAAATCAAACCGAAAAACTAGCCATATACGTCCCTGGATGTCAAATAGCCTGATAATCTCTTCATATCGAAAAAATGACCTATATAAGTTAGCTTGCAAAACCAGTAACGTTATTGACCTGACTAATTATAAAAAATACAAAAATTTATATACCAAACTTGTCCGGGAAGCAAAAAAAAAATTATTATTATTCGAAAATCTCTCATTGCAAAGGGAACTTGCAACAAATTTGGTCAACAATAAATGAAATTCTTTCAAAAAAAAGAAGTTCAAGATCTGTACCTCTTAACCTTAAGGACATCAGTGGCAGATTAATTGACCCAAGTTCAGTACCGGATGCTTTTAATAATTATTTCACTAATATTCCAAATGCTAACTCCTGTTCCTTCTCCCAGTCAGTTCAACCTAGCAAGAATCCTGGATCTATGTTTTTCTCTCCAACTGATCGTAAAGAGGTGCTTCAAGTTATCAATTGTCTCTCTAATAGTAGTACACCTGACTTCTTTGGCATAAGTAATAAGCTTCTTAGGACCGTATCTTCCTATGTTTGTGAACCCATTGTGCACATAGCAAACCTGTCTATGACCAATGGAGTCTTCCCAGAAATATTTAAATCAGCAATTGTTATCCCGATTCATAAAAAAGGCGATCCGTCTGAGATAAGTAATTATCGTCCAATCTCACTTCTCCCAGTTATATCTAAAGTGCTCGAGAGAATTGTATTCCGACGTCTTTTCTCCCTTTTTATTTGGGATTCATTCTTCAGATTCGTTGATTTCTCCTCATCAATATGGCTTCCGTTCCAAATTTTCAACTGCTCATGCACTAATAGACGCCACACAGTTTATACGTTCCCAACTTGACCTTAAAAATACTGTATTGGGCTTATTTCTGGACTTTTCTAAGGCCTTTGATATGGTTGATCACAGTGTTCTATTAAGTAAACTCAACAACTTAGGGATTCGTGGAGTTCCTTTCTCATGGTTTGGCTCTTATCTCTCTGGTAGAGTACAGAGTGTGAGTCTGGGCGGGTTGACTTCACATCCCCTACCTGTCCGAAGGGGCGTCCCACAAGGCTCTGTTCTTGGTCCAATACTTTTTCTCCTTTATATTAATGATTTGGTTACGGACCTGGGTCCATCAGTGCACCCAGTACTTTTCGCTGACGATAGCAACTTTTTCATCACCGGTCCTAATTTACCATCCGTTGTCGCCTCTACTCAAACCCTTCTAAATAGAGTAGAGGAGTGGTGTCTAGTTAACTGCATGACCATTAACATCAAGAAAAGTCAGGTTGTATTATTTCGAACCCCTTACAAAAAAAATGAACCTCAGCAAGCACTTGGCCTAAAATATTCTACCAATCTCCTCCCACAGGTCGAAGTTGCCAAGTTTCTTGGTGTTCACATAGACTCCTCCCTATCATTTGCAACACACGTGTCCTACATCAGAGCCATAATTTTGCGACAGGTAAGTATGATTAATCGTGCGAATTATTTTCTTCCTCCCGATATCCTTGTCACCCTTTATTACTCTTTTATTTACCCATATATCTCATACTGTGGATCTGTTTGGGGCAACACTTTTCCTTCAGTTACCAATAAATTAAAATCTGCCCAAAACCGTGCCATCAAAGCAGTTTTTCGGCTGCACCGACTATATCCCACCCAGGACTTGTACTCCGATTTTGGTATTATCCCTTTTGAACAAATCATCAAAAAATTAAATCTGTACCTTGCATACTCCGCTTACCATAAAAATCTTCCTCCTCAATTATTATCTTATTTTAATATTAATAATTCTGAAGGCCTCTGTCTCCGTTCATCCAACCGTTCCTTCATTGTCCCCAAGTTTGTCTCTAGTTCCGCCCAGCGATCCCCCATTTATAAATCTATACTTCAATGGAATATAATACCCTCCAGTGTCGAGCTATCCACAAGTTTTCGCACGCTGTATAGCAATGTACTAAAATTTTGATATTATAACTCTCTAAATTCTTATTCAATTTGCTTTAGTTACTCATGTTTTCTCTTTTCTTTTTTTTTTCTCTCTCTTCTTCATTTTCAATTTTTTGTGGTTATGGTCCTCAACAAGTTCGCTTCCAGGATCTTTATTATTATTGGTGTTATATTGTAGTTTTATTTGAATAAATTGAATTGAATTGAATTGAAAGAACTCTACTTCAGAGCCAATTCTTCAGGAACTTTTGCCGCTTGTAAAAACCTCCTCAGACATGGAATTTCATTTAACATGTCTCCTGAAGAAATTTATTCCTAATTCACAACTAAACAGCTCACTAATTTTAGCACTTCAGTTTCTGAACTCTTAAGCAAGTTCCTGGTCTTCAAGATAGCAAATCAAAGTGATAATCCTTCCATGTTTTGCCAACGCGTGTATCAATGCACTCTGACATCGATATTTTTGGTTCTTCTTCTAAAGATAGAGGGTCGTCTGAAGCTTTTTCTCCGTGCAACAGTTTTTTTCTTCTAATATTTCTTCGTTTGGCTAGGAGAATTTCCATCTCATCACAAATAGATTTTGCAAATTACTTTGCCTTTTCCACGATATCATCTCTATTATCATTCAAAAAGGTCTTTGAATTCCTCATTTTGATGAGGCAGTTTTTGAAACTTATTTAAACAGTTTGCAGGTATTTTTAAGTGTAGTTGACTTCTTCAAGGACACTATTCCACAAACATAAAAATCACAAAATGAGAAATTCCACATTGAAGTCAACAAAATTTGAGCTGCTTCTACCCGTTAGAATGAGCCCTCTCGCAACATTTTAGGATCACTGGGTCGAAACGATCACCCCTGGGAAAAAAAAAAAAATAAATACGCATCCGTGATCTGTCTTCTGGCAAAAACTACAAAATTCCTCATTTTTGTAAATAGGAGCTTTAAACCTTTAGCATACAGTTCTCTGATACGCTGAATCTGACTGTGTTATTTTTGTTAAGGTTCTATGACTTTTAGGGGTGTTTCACCCTATTTTCTAAAATGAGGCAAATTTTCTAAGGCTAGTAAATTTTGATGGATAAGACTAAACTTGATGAAACTTATATATTTACAGTCGGTATGAGAATGCGAATCTTTTGATGTAACCATTGGTATCAAAACTTTGTTTTTTACAGTTTCGGTTACTATTGAGCCGGGTCGCTCCTTACTACAGTTCGTTACCACAAACTGTTTGATAATGCTTGCGAACAATAAGCGTTGATGTCCGGTTTTAAAACCAATTTCTTGCTATTTAAAATTTATCCTCTAGTAGTACAAGTTTGACCTTTAAAATCACGGAAAAACACATGTCATTCACAAATTACAGTTTATCCACTGGCAGGGCTGCCACCCCCAGTGATTTATCACTATTTCTAGCAATTTTTCATCTTGCCTAGTGATTTTCTTCTAGCTAGTGATTTCTGTTCTAAAACTAGATCCATAAATGCTCGAAAACTAGAAACGTATAATCATGATTCAATCGAATAAATCATACAAGAAAGTAATTAATAAAACACGCAAAATAATGATTCACTAGTTTCTATT
>NC_088867.1:3023300-3138300 GCF_032884065.1 Artemia franciscana | reverse complement strand
AACAAGACCCACGCAGCCCCTGAGTATAGGTCTGGGGATAAAATTACGCTAAGGATAACTTGCCGATGGTAATAAGGATAATATACGACCTATAGAAACCATTTTCATAGCCAAAAAGACAAATAACGGGTAATAGAATACATTGGACTTGTACAATGTGGACTATGTATTTGCACATTAGGAGGGTGGGGGTAAGGCTAGGTTAGGCTACTTTATCCTTACACTCCCCTAATGTGCAAATATATAGTCCAAGTTATGTTATCTGAAAAATTATCTATCATCATATTTGGCATATTTCGCTTGGATTAAATTATCTTTACTGCTTGGGTGTGTTTCGTATAATTAACATGTACCTCTTTCTTATTCAAGCAGCAATTGGACCAATGCTTATGGAAATTTGAGAAGGGTGGGACACATTTTTTCCACGAACAATTAAAAAAGCCCATTTTCAAAATTGTTGCTGGTGTCCCAGTAATTATACCAGCTCAACTAGAGAATAAAGAAAACAGTTTCTATATTTTTTTTTGGGTACAGAAACTGGGGTTTAGGATCAACAAGGACAAAAAAGGAAAAACACAATATTTTGATTAAATCACCGACAAACAATTTTCAATGATCGGAGCATAAGCCAAAGGTACCAATTCGGGAAAATACAGGGAGAAAGCCCGGATTTGGTTCTTTCCTCTGCATAAAGATTCGAAAAGGCATTTTTCAAAATTTTCAAAGGTAGTTTTCGCTTGAGAAAAAACAAAACATCAATCTGAAGGTATTTTTCCACGTCTAGGGGGGTAATTTTACCCCCTTCCTGTAGGTGCACCTGCATAGAACATGGTAAAGAAACAAAACAATTATTAGTCACAATGATAAAGTGTATTATAATTCTAGTGATTTCTAGTCAATAATCTAGTGATTTACGTGCTAATTTAGTAAAATTTTTTCAAGAATCTAATATTTTTTTAAGGGTGCCAACCCTGTCAACATGTGTGATTACAATGTTACTTGAGCACTAGAGTGAATCATGGGTCAGTCCTGGATGTCGATAATTGATATGTAGGAATTTAGAAGCACAATTTCTTGCGTAGAAGACAGATGTAACTTTTCCTTAGAGTATACTCATTTGACAACCTATTCCGTTTTTATATAGACTACGTTGAACTAATAGACAAATAAATTTAAAAGGATGATGTCACTAAAAGCTAATAGAATTTGTTGCGTGATATTTTTGTAGATCCAATTAACAAAGATGAAGTCATGGTCTGATTGTAGGACGTTTCATTTTAACTTTTAATCGAGCCATTTAATGTTGTATTTAATGCGTTATATTTTAATGCGTGTAGTTTAATGCGTCTATTGTATGCGTTAGCACGCATTAGTGCCTCCACTATCGTTGAATTGTCTAGAATTTCCCCAAAATTCCCCGAATGAACACCGGTCCCTAAACAATAACCCTGGTAAATGAACTACATACCATCAGTTTTTAACGTTAATGTTACTAAAAATTTCTAAAACTTATTTTTCTTTGAATGAAACTCGACGAAACCCTCTCCCCGAAAAATTGAAGTTGATATAGGAATCACTGGCAAGAATCTCGTCATAGTGTTGTTTCAAAAAATTAACATGTGGCAGGAATCTCATCATAGTCTTGTTTCAAAAAATTAACATGTGGTCATTTATTGTAGCTTTTGAGACAAAAAGAGAGAGTCTGATTACATTATTGTTATAAGCACATCAACCTTGAATTTTAAATGGAAATACCTTAACAGTTATTTTCAAAATGTAGGGTGGGAGTCTGGGGGGTGCTTACCCTACCTCTACCCAAAATTTACGCACCTGCCGTTGATATTCGAATGCGTAAAAACAGACTCTCTGTTCTCTCCTGTGACAGACATTGTAGATTTTACAAGTGTGAAGGTGTGTCGTTGCGTCAATTCAACTCCTAAAATAACGACAATCAATAAGCAGTTAAATAACGGGTCTATTTTGATCCTCGACCGACGTATGGTCGACCGACGTATGATCTGTATGCTCGACCGACGAGGTATAATCTTAGACGTCAATTGTTCGTTTTAATAGATCCGACAAGATGTGAATTTAGAAATTGTCCAGCTCAGAAGGAAAATTTTGGTTCTCCTGTTTTTTTATGGCAATTGGTATTAACCAAGTAGCATATAGCGATCACAAATTCTGTCGGTCTGTCTGTCTCTCCTGGTTTTGCTCCTTTAGGCACTTCCAGGTAAGCTAGGACGATGAAATTTGGCAGGCGTATCAGGGACCGAGCCATATTGATTTAGAAATAGTTTTCCGATTTGACCATCTGGGGGGGGGAGTGGAGGCCGGTTAATTCAGAAAAAATAGAAAAAATGAAGTATTTTTAACTTACGAATGGGTGAAGAGATCTTAATGAAATTTGATGTTTGGAAGAATATCGTATCTCAGACCTCTTATTTTAAATCCTGACCAGATCTGGTGACACTGGGGGGAATTGGAGGGGGGACCTAAAATCTTGGAAAACGCTTGGAGTTTCCAAATTAACAACCCCCAGCTCCCACAAAGAGAACAGATCCGTTTGAATTATGTCAATCACATATCTATAACTTGTGCTTATTCTTCCCATCAAGTTTCATCCCGATCTCTCCACTCTAAGTGTTTTCCATGGTTTCCGGTTTCCAAGATTTCTGTTTCCCCCCTCCAACTCTCTGTGTCTCCAGATCCGATTTGGATTAAAAATGGAGCATGTGAGACATAAGATTCTTCTATATATCAAGTTTGATTAAGATCCGATCACCCATTCGTAAGATACCACGATTTTCACGTTTTCCAAGAATTCTGGTTACCCCCTCCAACTCCCTGCAATGTCAACGGATCTGGTCGGGATTTAAAATGGTTTTAAAGTACACGATCCTTCTAGATATCAAATTTCATTAAGACCTGATAACCCGTTCGTAAGTTATAAACAACTCATTTTTTCTAATTTTTCCAAATTACTGCCCCTCCCCCGACTTCACCAAAGAGAGCGGATCCGGTCCGGTTTTGTCAGTCACCTATCTTGGACTTGTGCTTATTCTTTCCACTAAGTTTCATCCTGATCTCTCCGCTTTAAGCGTTTTCCAAGATTTCCGACCCCCTAATGACACTGGGTCCGGTCGGGATTTAAAATAAGAGATCTGAGTTTCAAGGTCATTCTAAATATGAAATTTCATTAGCATACGATCACTCTTTCGTAAGTTAAAAATACCTCATTTTTTCTAACTTTTAAGAATTAACACCCCCCCCCCCCAACTCCCCCAAAGAGAGCATATCTGTCCCGGTTATGTCAATCCCGTATCTAGGACTTGTGCTTATTTTTCTCACCAAGTTTCATCCCGATCCCTCCACTCTAAGCGTTTCCCAAGATTTTAGGCTCCGCCCCCCCAACTTCCCCTTCACTGGATCCGGTTGGGATTTAAAACAAGAGCTCTGAGACGTGATATCCTTCCAAACATCAAATTTCATTAAGATCCGATCACCCCTTCGTAAATTAAAAATACCTAATTTTTCTAATTTTTCAGAATTAACCCTCCCCCCAACTCCCCCAAAGAGAGCGTATCCATTCCAGTTATGTCAATCACGTATCTAGGACTTAAGATTATTTTCCCATCAGGTTTCATCCCGATCTCTCCACTCTAAGTGTTTTCCAAGATTTTAGGCACCCAACTCTCCCCAATGTCACCGGATCCAGTCGGAATTTAAAATAAGAGCTCTGAGACACGATATCCTTCCAAACATCAAATTTCATTAAAATTCAATCACTCCTTCGTAAGTTAAAAATGCCTCAATTGTTTAATTTTTCAGAATTAACCCTCCTCCCCCAACTCCTCCGAAGAGAGCGGATCCGTCTCGGTTATGTCAATCACGTATCTAGGACTTATGATTATTTTTACCACCAATTTTCTTCCCGATCCCTCCATCCACTCTAAGTGTTTTCCAAGATTTGAGGCCCCCCAACTCCCCCCAATGTCACCGGGTCCAGTCGTCGGGATTTAAAATAAGAGCTCTGAGACACCACATCCTTCCAAACATCAAATTTCATTAAGATCCGATCACTCCTTCGTAAGTTAAAAATACCTCTTTTTTCTAATTTTTCAGAATTAACCCCCCCACCCAAACTCCCCCGAACACAGAGGATCCATATCGGTTATGTCAATCACGTATCTAGGACTTCTGCTTATTTTTCCCACCAAGTTTCATCCCGATCCCTCTACTCTAAGCGTTTTCCAAGATTTTAGGTCCCCCTCCAACTCCCCCCAATGTCACCGGATCTGATCAGGATTTAAAATGAGATTTCTGAGACACGATATTCTTCCAACATCGAATGTCATTAAGATCCCATCACCCGTTCGTAAGTTAAAAATACTTCATTTTTTCTATTTTTTTCCGATTAACTGGCCCCTCACTCCCCCCCCCCCCAGATGGTCAAATCGTGAAAAATACTACTTCTAGTTTAATCTGGTCCGGCCCCTGATACCCCTGCCAAATTTTATCGTCCCAGCTTACCTGGAAGTGCCTAAAGTAGCAAAACCGGGACAGACAGACCAACAGACAGACCGACAGAATTTGCGATCACTATATATCACTTGGTTAATACCAAGTGCCATATCAACAGGAGAACCAAAATTTTCCTTCTGAGCTGGACAATTTCTAAATTCACATCTTGACGGATCTATTAAAACGAACAATTGACGTCTAAGATTATACCTCGTCGGTCGAGCATACAGATCATACGGCGGTCGACCATACTTTGGTCGAGCACCAAAATGGACCCGTTATTTAACTGCTTATTGATTGTCGTTAAAATCTTGTAAAATCATTCTTGTAAAAATAAAACACTTGTAAAATCTACAATGTCTGTCACAGGAGAGAACAGAGGGTCTGTTTTTACGTATTCGAATATCAACAGCAGGTGCGTAAATTTTGGGTAGAGGAGAGGTAAGCGCCCCCCGGACTCCCACCCTACATTTTGAAAATACCTGTTAAGATATTTTCATTTAAGATAGATTTTTTGGTATTTTAATGAAAAATCGAAACAATAAAATATCTCTCTTCCAGATTTGGAACATATTTTTTGCCCTCATTTACATGTCCATGAATTGAAGCCACTAATTGAGAGAGCTTTAAAGTATCCTTAAATTCATATTCGGCGAGCATTATCCTGTGGATAAAATGGTCTTGTTGAAATACTTGAATGAAAACGTTTATATCCAAGACTGCCACTCTGTTGATCTTGCCACTCTCAACTCTCGGTGTAGTGCAACTGAGTTTGCCTCGGCCACGACTTTTGTGCCCCCGGTCTTACTACTGGCGTTGTTGTAAGTCCGAAAGGTCATTGTATTTTTTTCCCCTGGAAATTTTTTTTTCGATTCGTCTGTTAATACTAAAATGAGTCTTCATAATCCGAATCTTTATTTGGTAGAATTGGTTACGATATGAAATTATGCAAACACTGAAAAAAAATCAAAACGAAATCAGTTATTTCAAACAGTTCGTGGTAACGAACTGTAAATAAGGAGCGGCCCGGCTCAATAGTAACCAAAACTCTAAAAAATGGAATTTTGATACCAATAGCTAAATCAAAAGAATCGCATTTTTATACTGATTTTAAATATATAACTTTCATCAAGTTTAGTCTTACCCATCAAAAGTTACGAGCCCGAGAAAATTTGCCTTATTTAAGAAAATAGGGGGAAACACCCCCCAAAACTCATAGAATGGTAACGAAAATCACACCATCAGATTCAGCGTATCACAGAACCCTATTGTAAAAGTTTCAAGCTCCTATCTATAAAAATCTGGAAATTTGTATTTTTTGCCAGAAGGCAGATCACGAATGCGTGTTTATTTGTTTGTTAGTTTGTTTTTTCCCCAGGGGTGATCGTATTGACCCAGTGGTCCTAGAATCTTGCGAGAGGGCTCATTCTAACGGAAATGAAAAGTTCTAGTTCCCTTTTTAAGTGACCAAAAAAATGGAGGAACTTAGGCCCCCTCCCACGCTAATTATTTTCCCAAAGTCAACGGATCAAAACTCTGAGATAGCCATTTTATTCAGCGTCGTCGAAAAACCTTATAACTATGTCTTTGGGGATGACATACTCCCCCACAGTCCCCGTGGGAGGGGCTACAAGTTACAAACTTTGACCAGTGCTTACATATAGTAATGGTTATTGGGAAGTGTACAGACGTTTTCAGGGGGATTTTTTGGTTGGGGGAGGGATTGAGAAGAGGGGAATATGTTGGGGGAACTTTCCATCGAGAAATTTTTCATGAGGGAAGAGAATTTCCATGAAGGGAGCGCAGGATTTTCTAGCATTATTTAAAAAAAAAACAATGAAAAAATAGATATGAAAAAGTTTTTTCAACTGGAAGTAAGGAGCAGCATTAAAACTTAAAACGAACAGAAATTATGACGCATATGAGGGACTCACCTCCTCCTAATACCTCGCTCTTTACGCTAAAGTATTTTTAGTAATTTTAACTATTTATTCTACGGCTTTTGTGATTCAGGGGTCGTTGTTAATGAATTGGGACAAAACTTAAGCTTTAGTGTAAAGAGTGAGGTACGGACGAGGGGGTGAACCCCCTCATATATGTAATAAAAACATGAGAACACAGAAGTTCGTTACGTAAGCTAATTTATAAGTTCCTAATATCTTTTACTAATAAAAACATTCATTTAAAATTGAAAGTTCTAGTTGCCGTTTTAAGTAACCAAAAAATCGGAGGGCAACTAGGCTTCCTCCCCCGCTGCTTTTTTCTCAAAATCATTCGATCAAAACTATGAGAAAGCCATTCCACCAAAAAAATAAATATGCAAATTTCGTTTTTATTATCTCTGCGGAGAGCCAAAATCAAAACATGCATTCATTCAAAAACGTTCAGAAATTAAATAAAAAAAAGTTTTTTTTAACTGAATGTAAGGAGCGACATTAATACTTAAAACGAACAGAAATTACTTCGTATATGAAAGAGGCTGCTTCCTCATCAACGCCCCGCTCTTTACGCTAAAATTCTTTACTGTTTTAAAAAATAGAGTTGAGAGAAAGAATCAAACTTTAGCGTAAAGAGCGGGGCGTTGATGAGGAAGTAGCCCCTTTCATATACGAAGTAATTTCTGTTCGTTTTAAGTTTTAATGTCGCTCCTTACATTCAGTTAAAAAAACTTGTTTTTTTTTATTTAATCAGAAGTTAAAAACTAATAGAAGAATAACAGAAGAATTTAATCAGAAGTCATATCCAACTTTTAGGTGTAGCAGCGACTATATATGAGAGATGACTACGGTTTTTTTTTGGATTCTCTGATTGCCTCTAGTGGTAGAGAAGGAGCTAAGGCTGAATTCAACTACGTAACGTCTCATGGGGATATATGTATCTCTCCCAAAGTATTTTCTGACCCTTCAAATTTTGAAAAATATCTTTTTAACTTTTCATTGGAAAATGACTTTTTTGGTCCATGAAAAAATGGAAGCTGAAAAAACTGAAAAAATGAAAAACCAACCAAGTTGCCACCCTTTAGGCTAAAAAAACACATTTTCCCTTAACTGCCATATATTTCCGTGAGTTGACACTACTTGTTAACTGATGTTTGAATTTAGCAGGCAAAAATGTGTCAGAAACTGTTGCAAAACAGCATGGCAATTGAGTTGAAAACAAGCCTGTAATGACGAAACTTCAAGTAAAACAAACAATTTCCGAACTATTCAGATTTTGAAAAATATCTTTTTTGAATTTTCATTGGAAAAGGACTTTTTTGGTCTATGAAAAAATGAAAGTGCAAAAAACTGGATAAATGAAAAACCAGCCATGTTGCCATCCTCTAGGCTAAAAAACACATTTCTCCCTTAACTGCAGCATATTTCCGTGAGTTGACACTACTTCTTAACTGATGTTTGAATTTAGCAGGCAAAAATGTGTCAGAATGTATTACCAAACAGCATGGCAATTGAGTTGAAAAACAAGCCTGTAATGACAAAACTTCAAGCAAAAACAAACAAAACAAACAAAACAAAACAAACTGCAAACAAACATTTTTCGAACTATTCAATAACAATAATGGTGTGCCTAAAATAAATTAACAGTGGGACTTGTTCTGCATTTGGGTGGATGAGATTGACTGAAACATGGTTCTGGCATTTATGATAAAGTAGTCTCTATTAAAGTAGTCTAAAAAGGTCATTTACTATATATCACATATTTTACTCATTATTTTCAATTATTTTGTACATAATTTATTTTTACTCATTATTGTTCACAGTTTGATAACGGTCGCCAGCATTAAAACTCTAAATAACAAGCTTTAAAAGTGCTTTTAATTCCAGTTTCTATTTATGTGATTTTTCGGCAAAAGAAGAACTAACCTTCTGCTTAGTCATCAGTGGCTATCCAATAGATAAGCAAATCGTGTATCTAAAAAAAGAATGCGAAATTATGCCGAACTCCCCAAATGATTTTTTTTTCAGTTATCCTTTCCAATCTTCTCATCGCTCCTTTCCAAGTACTTATTTTTTTAGTTTCGTCAAAACTGAATAAACGGCTGATGAATATTACATTCAAATGATGAACAAAATTCGTGAAAATGGCCATGAATTTGCCTTTAAGATATCCCTGAAACTCACTTTGGATATCAAACAGTTCGTGGTAACGAGCTGTAGTAAGGAGCGACCCCGGTCAATAGTAACCAAAACTCTAAGAAACGGAATTTTTATAACAATAGTTGCGTCAAAAAAATTGCTTTTAACGCTGATTTTAAATATATAAGTTTTATTACTGAGAAAATTTGCCTTGTTTTAGAAAATAGGGAGAAACACCCCTTAAAAATCACAGAATCTTAATGTAAATCACATCATCAAATTCAGCGTATCAGAGAACCCTACAGTAGAAGTTCCAAGCCCCTATCTACAAAAATGTGGAACTTTGCATCGGAACTTTGTTTGTTTTTTTTCCAGGGGTGATCGTATCACCCCAGTGGTCCTAGAATATCGTGAGAGGGCTGATTCTAACGGAAATTGAAAGTTCTAGTGCCCTTTTTAAGTGACCAAAAAATTGGCGGGCACCTAGGCCCCCTCCCAAGTAAATTATTTTCCCAAAGTCTATGGATCAAAATTCTGAGATAGCTATTTTATTCAGCGTAGTCAAAAAACCTTATAACTATGTCTTTTGGGACGACTTACTCTACCACAATCCCCGTGGGTAGGGCCACAAGTTACAAACTTTGACCAGTGCTTACATAAAGTAATGGTTATTGAGAAGTGTACAGACGCTTTCAGGGAGATTTTTTTGGCTGGGGGAGGGGGTCATAAGGGGGGAACTTTCCATGGAGGAATTTGTCATGGGGAAAGAAAATACCAATGAAGGGGGTGCAAGATTTCTTAGCATTTTCTTATAAAGAACAATGAAGAAATAAATATGAAAAAGTTTTTTCAACTGAAAGTAAGGAACATCGTTAAAACTTAAAACGAACAGAAATTATTACGTATAGGAGGGGTTCACCCCCTCCTAATACCTCGCTCTTTACGCTGAAGTGGTTTTATTAATTTTAACTATTTATTCTACGGTCTTTGTGATTCAGGGGTTATTCTTAAGGAATTCTGACAAAATTTAAGCTTTAGTGTAAAGAGCGAGGTATTGACGAGGGGGAACCCCTTCATATACGCGATAAAAACATACAAATATAGAAGTTCGTTACGTAAATTAATTTGTAAGTTACGCATATTTTTACTAATGAAAATATTCTTAAGAAATTAAAAGTTCTAGTTGCTTATTTCAGTAATCAAAAAATTGGAGAGTAACTAGGCCTACTCCCTCGCTCCTTTTTCCTAAAAATCGTCCGATCAAAACTATGAGAAAGCCATTTAGCCATAAAAATAAATTAATATGGAAATTTATTTTTAATTATTCATGTGCGGAGAGCCAAAATCAAAACATGCATTGGTTCAAAAACATTCAGAAATTAAATTTTAAAAATCCAGTTATTTAACTGAAAGTAAGGAGCGATATTAAAACTTAAAACGAACAGAAATTACTCCGTATATGAAAGGGGCAGTTCCCTCCTCAACACTCCGCTCTTTACGCTAAAGTATTTTACTGTTTCAAAAAGTAGAGTTGAGAGAAAGAGTCAAACTTCAGCGTAAAGAGCAGGGAGTTGAGGAGGGAACAGCCCCTTTCATATACGGATTAATTTCTGTTCGTTTGAAGTTTTAATGTGGCTTCTTACTTTCAGTCAAAAAAACTTTTTTTTTTATTTTTAAAGAGGATGTTTGATTCCATGTGTTGACTCCTGTGACAAAAAATTCTCTCAGGAGTGTCGCATCGAACTGACTACATTTTCCTTCGTAATATAATAGTATCAGAGCCACAAAACGCACAGGATTTAAAACTACTAGATAGTTTCAGGCAGTGGTGTCGTTTCGAGGGGAGGGGGCAGTTGCCCCACCAATGATTTGGAGAAAATTTATTATACGGCCCATGCCCCTTGATTTTCCTGATAGAGACCCCTATTGCCCCTGCAATAAAAATGCTGGAGCTATGCCCCTGCTTTCAGGCGGTAAAATATAATAAAAAAAACTTAGGAAAGAAACAAACTATGATTTCATGTTCTGATTATGATTTTACTTCCTCAACAGTTCACTCTAATGATTCCAACGCCCTCAGTTACACATATAAGGCAAATTTTTCACCATATCACGGTACATGCAAGTTAGCCAATAGTGACTTCGCCAACAATGTGCTAGCGGCACTTTTAAGAATCCACTAAGCAAATCCCTAGTATCAGAGCTTGTCAGGCAACATGCATTAAAATAAAAAAATAACATACACTTTTTTTGAGCACCATAGAAAATAGTTCCCCCTTCATCTGCAACACAAAATCAAGTCAACCTGCCCCCCCCAAAAAAAAAATTAAAACTTTTGAAATAGGAAAAGAGCCTTTAAGCATATTCTTTTTCATGTGCAATCATAAAATAGTCTAATATCTTCATTTTTTTCCACGGACGTAGTTATTACCCCCGAAAACTAAAACTTTTGAAATAGGAAAAGAGCCTTTAATCACATTCTTTATTATGTGCAATCATAAAACAGTCTAATATCTGTATTTTTTTTTCCCATGGACGTAGCTATTACCCAAAAACAAACACAATAAGAAACATATATTGTTAGGCTCTGGCACACGACCTCTAAGTCTAAGATTCTACTATCTCAGCCAGCCGGGCTTTTGATTGGGTTTTCACCCTTGGTAAATTAATATACACATGGGAATAGGTTCCCATAATGGCGTTTTCTCAAGTATTACCGACGCAGTCAATAAAATATAGCAGATATAAATAAAGGCCGTTCTGCCAACAAATTATATTTACAGCAGGAAACAATATGAACCCAATGTTAGGGTTACCTCTGGTATATTGTCGGAAACTAGATAGAGGTAAACAAAAATTGAAAAACTAGAATGTGTAACGAATATAATCTCTTCAAATATTTAAACTCTAGTCCCTATTGATTCCAAAAACGTCATTCCTACTCTAGTTTTCATTTAAATGCCTATTTCTTGGAGTTAAATCCAAAGACGTTCTTTAATATTTAAGAAGGTTTTGTTTCCAGTTTTCTTAGTCTTTGCTCTACTCTGTTTCTTACGCTGTGGCAAAAATTATCAACGCGTCGAGAATGAACAAAGACATCCTTGTGGCTTAAGCCAACTGTGGCACCCTTAGTTTCATTTTAGCTACATATATCTTCAGTATAATTCTTCTATATTTACTTATTTCTTTTGCCCCTTCCCCTACCCCTCTCCTGAAATAGACATTCACGTACCAGCCTGGACCTGATGCAGGTCTATTTCACCATCTGAAATTTCTTAGAAGAAATAGCGACTAGACATGCCTACAGATCATTCAAAATTGCAATCACGTGCTAATTTATTGCATTCCTGCCAACTGACCAATTGGATAACATATTCTCCTAGTTAAATAAATACATTAAATTTTCTTCTTATGTTTTAATGGCCAAACTGACACCTTCAAATTTTCCGTTGACAGCTCTTTCAAAATAGTTTGACAAGGAAATCCGAAATACTATTTTATATTTAATCACTTTTTATATGAGCTTTTACCAATGATGGTACAAATAAAATTTTTTTTTTTTTGCCAAGTTAATTTTCAAAACCGAGTAAGAGGTGTTGGATAAAAAGAAACTACTAGAGACGGGGCTTAGATATAAAGAAGATGAGGCTATTAGGTTTATTTTTGAGGTTGAATTTAATCTATTGACAGGGAATATATTTACAAGAATAATAAATATAGCAAAGTTTATATCGCTTCACTTGGAATCAAGGGCCTCGATTCTCGATTCTTTTTTTTCTGAGAATTTGTCTCTTAGAAAACTCACAAAACTTCTGAAAGCGAGTGTCAAGCTTAAATCTCATAGAGTACGGTACCACTTCTACTTCCCTCCTTTCAATCAAGAATCCCAAGCTACAACGATGTTCGCAGGACGTAACAGAAGATATGCAATGAAGGAAAAATTAAGAAAACACACATTTTGTTGGTATTATTTAGTTGGTGTTAGTATTATTTCTCAAAACAAACTGCAAAGGAGATGAAAAGGGTTTACTAACCACGTAAAGTTTTTATTTGGGTATTCCTATGTCACTTCAGCTTCAGTCTAAATGTTCTTAACTGAAAAGTAATTTAGGCGTTCCAATTGTGCCGTTGCAAGCAAGAATCCTCCCCCTTCAGTCCCTAGACAGTAGAGCAAACCCGCCAGCACACCTCACAGTAGTGAGAGGGTGTGAACGTCACCTAGCTTCAAGCCAAGCGAAGTGATGACCAACGTGCTCCGAGTGACCCATAGGACGGGGGCCTCTGTGGTTAATCATACGCAAGAAATGTCCAGGACTATGTCGAATATGTATGATATCAGAGTGAATATGGCTACAGCATTTCCGGCTTCAAGCGAGGCGTCAAGGCTGGCGACCTCGTCAAAAAGTGAGCTAGCTACCATCTTATCAAGGAGACAAGGCCTGAATTTCGGCTGCTAGAACATCTGGTCCATCAAATGTTCACTAACGGAAGCGTTCGTAGCTGAAGAGTTTTATCTATATAACCTAGGCATATTCTGTGTTTTAGAGACAAGATTGAATGGACGAATGACAATTGACCTAATGGCCCCTTTGGGTTAAAAGGCCTTGCTGTTCAATTCTGGCCCAATGGATTGATCCGGCCTCGCAGGAGTGGGAATAATCATGACACCCAAGATTGCAACGGTACTCATAGACTATGAAGCAGTGTCTGACAGAATTTTGATGGCCCGTTTAAAAGGTCCGAGTAATAGCCTGACAATACTATCTGTATATGCCACTATTCGTGAGGCCCCTGACCACTTGAAAGACAAACTCTATGCCAACCTCCAACTGACTCTGAACAAAATTCCTCGCAAGGACATCCTAGTAATCGGGGTGACTTCACTGCCAGGATTGGTACGATTTCTGAATGGGTCATTGGCAACCACGATTTGGGCGACCGTTGTATTAACGGAGTTAGACCTCTCATGTTTGCTATGCTGAATAATCAAAGCGTTGCAAATACATGGTTCAAACACAAACCATGCCACACTTACACTAGGAGGTCCCGAGATGGTCAAACCTGCGCCCAAATTTACTATTTACTCGTTTCTTGTCAGTAGAAGTCAATGATTGAAAACTCGAGATTATACAAAGGGGCGGACACTGGATCAAAAAGTGGATCCGACAATTTTTTACCAAAATCAAAGGTTAGATTCAGACTCAGCTTCAAAAAAATATCTGCACCTAGACGCATCCTAGACATAGAGAAACTCAAACTCCCTGAAATTAAAGAAACCTTTATGCTCGAACTTAAAAATCGCTTTACGGCGTAGCAAGGTAGTGACCGAGAATTTAAAACCAATCAAGCGATTTCTGAGACCGAGACAAGAGCAGTGACCGAGCAAGAAAATTTTAACGAAAGAGGCACTTTCAGAGATTCTCGAAGTATGGGGCAAAAACTTAAAAGATTGATTTCACAGAAGACAATAGAAATCTCTTTAAGGAAGAAACAAATGACCGATAGACAATCTGCTACTTTTAAAGCTCTCTACGAAGAATGTCATGTATCTGCTAGGGCAGATAAACAAGCATATTGGTCTAATGTAGCCTGTGAAATCAAAAAAGCTGCTGCACACAATGATTCATAGAGACTCTACCAGCTCCTAGGCGAATCAACGGGAAAAAGAAGCAAAGATCTACCCCCACACTACTTAGTTAGGACAAGCTCTTCACGAGCAAAGAAGATCGTGTCGAACGATGGCGTACCCACTTCCAGGAGCTCCTTCACCCTCCAGAAAATGACAGCAGCCAACCCATACCATCCCATAACATTTCTAAGCCACTATCCGCTTATGAAGATTGCAATATCGTCCCTCCAAGCAGATGAGAAATTATCCATTCCATAAAACTAACAAAAATAATATTTGTGCTGGCATTGACGAATTGCCAGCTGAACTTCTCAAGGCCTTCCAGAAGCGGCAATCGATGAGCTCCACAACTTAATCACAGATGTCTGGGTCAATTAATACATTCCTAAGATTGGAGGACCTCTGTAATAATTCCTGTATTTAAGAAAGAGGACCGAGCCAATTATAAAAATTTTAGAGGAATTTCCCTGATACCGATTTCTGCAAAGGTTTTTACAATAATAATTTTAAATAGATTCAGAAATATTAGAAACAATTGGGTGAGGCAAAATCAAGACGTGGCCAAAGCAGGATTCTAACCTGGTATTTGTTGCTGCGATCACATTTTTAGCCTAACCCAAATCTTGGAACACCGCCTTATACACCAGCAGGAAACAATTCAGGTCTTTATCTTCTTTGTAATGGCATTTGGCTCGGTGAAGAGAAACACTACAGGGGATGCGATGAGGGATGGAGGAATGCCGGATAAAATTGTCCGTTTAATTAAGGCTCACTATGGGGGAACGAGGGCATTTGTAAGAGCAGACGGAGAAATCTCTAAAGGACTACCAATGACGAAGAAGTGCGACAGGGTTGTGCCTTTTCACCCATTTTATTCAACTTTTTCATCAACCAGATCATGAAAACTCTAGACAAATACAAAAGGACCGCAATCAGTCCAACGCTATCAATAACAGACCTTGATTACACCAATGATGTAGATATCTTGGCTGAGTCTGTAACAGAAGCACAGCTCATGATAGACGACATTGCTGCTAGATCCCTTGCTACTGGACTAAATATCAGACAATCAAAAAGAAAATCAATGCGTAACTCTGGGCTAGAGTTACTCTAGCTTAAACTCTGATCACATTAAATGGCATCCCAATCGAAAATTTCAAATATCTAGGCTCCCTAATAAATTACAAGGGCAAAGCTCTAAAATGAAATACAAAACCGCATCTACGTAAGCCTGGGCAGTATTCGTTGAGCTTCTGAAGTGTGTCTGGTTACGAAATTAAATCTCCCTTCGGACAGAGCTCCAGATATATGACCCTTTGGTCCTCTTTATACTTTTTATGGTTGCGAAACGTGACCCCTCAGAGCTGGGGATGCTAATGACCCGAACATCTTCCACCACAAGTGTTTGCACTGTATTCTCGGCCTCCTTCTCTCTCACTGTGTCTCGAATGATGTCATCAGAAGAAAATGTGGTGATATACCAATTATCTCTGATGTTGTAAAAGCGAGACGTCTACGGTGGTTGCGCCGACTGGATGAATCGTTCAGCAAACAGGGCTTGAAATTTCAACCCCTTACACACTGGAAGAAAAAGCCCGGAGGACAGAAAAATACATGGCTTTTGACAGTTGGAGCTGACCTCAAGCCATTGGGAGGTTTCAAGAAGCACAGGCATCGCTGGAATTGACAATGGATTCAGTTGATCGAACTAGTAGAACTTGAGAGAGAACAATGGAGGGACGAGAACAATGGAGGGACGCTTGTTGGAAAATTCTGGATACAACGATGGGTCTAGAAAAGGCTTGAGCGTGACCCAAGTAGAAGTAAGTAAGTACAATTTAGGAGAATTTCCTCTAAAGTACCAAGGACATCAACATCAAAACATGCTTGACCCTCTAGCACCGTATTAAGTCTAGTCATACCTGAAAACCAAGATTTCTTACGATGTTGCTTTGGGCTGATATAAACTTATGAATTTCACAAACCATAGGCAAAGATTCAATATTGTTGCCATGCTGGACTGTGAAAAAAAAGGCAGAAAGTAATTTGGTAAGTTTAACAATGCTTTTCCTGTTCACACAATACAGGCTAGTCTAATTGCTTGTTATATATCAAGGGGTAGATCCCAATAGAGTGGTTACCCAATGCATGAGGCAATAAGGTGGTCTTTTGGTAAGGGATTTTATTACACTTGAACTTTTCATGGCCTTAAAATTTTCCTTTGGGTTTGAAGCAAAAAAATATTTGTGCTTCATGTGATAAAATGAAATGTTAAATCGTATATGTTTTTAGAATCAGAATGAAATAAGGATTCTACTGACACGGGAAAAAGTTAATACTAAAGTAATATATATAACAAAATAGGATAAATTGCCTTTCCAAAAGACAGTTTTCGGATTCTTTAAGACACATATGGTTGGAAAGTTTTCATTTGACTAATTTAAAGAATGAAATTTGATTTTTTCTGTTCTTGGTACTTTAATTTCAATTGAGACTGCATTTTGTAGAGGAACGTAAAGAATGGATAGATTTAGGGCCTATTCACAATGAAATTTTAGTAATGCTGAGATTTAGCCAGTGCTAGCATGAGCCAATCCGAAATTTCTGCCAATCAGATTCAATGAATTTTTCAAGTGACTCTAATTAGTGCTAGTTAAATCTCGGCATCTTATTGTGAATGGGCCTTTAAAAAAACTGCCGAAAGTATCATTGATAAGTATTCGGATAAGAATAATGAAAAACGAAGACTTTGGGAAATTTTATAACATGGGAAACTCCTGAGACTAAGACTAAAACTAAGACTCCTGAGACTCAGACTCCTGAGACTAATATAATAATCGCTTCTACCGCAAATTCATATTTAAGCACTTTTTTAGCTCTTAAAGATGACCTATATATGGGGTCATTACAAATCTGTAATAGTTTAGAAACAAATTTGGGCTATATATTTGCACATCAGGGGGGGGTTGAACATAGCATATATTAAATACGTAAACTAACCATTGCTGTATTTTTTATGTGTTTGTGCTGTTGCACTGGTGATTTCTCTTCTCATTAATATTCGATGTGCACAAACACATAAAAAAAAATACAGCAATGGTTAGTTTCCGTATTTAATATATGCTATGCTTTATCCCCACTCCCTGATGTGCAAATATATAGCCCAAATGTGTTTCTAAACTATTATAGATTTGTAATGACCCCATATATAGGTCATTTTTAAGAGGTCAAGAGGTCAAAAAGTGCTTAAATCTAAATTTGCAGTAGAAGCGATTATTATATTTGTAAAGAACATAAAAAAAGGCATCGAGTGGTATATTCACTTTATATGAAAGCCAGTAATACTGTTTGTACCAATTTTACCGATTAATGAGCATGGGCAACGTATTGTCTTGTACCATAAAATTATTTCATTTGGACGTCTGTATTACGTACAATTTTTCCATGGCTGCACTCGTCTAACCAATACGGGAGTCGCCTAGTTGTGAAAACGAAGCTAAAGTAAGCCTTAGCCGAATCCATTTTCTTCCAAGGAAGAAGACGAAGCTCAATGATTTTTCTTAATAGTACTACATTTTATAAGGTAATAACATTTTATAAGGTCTCAATAAGGTATATTTATAATGTAAGCCTTGTTGGTTTCCGTCTAGCGTTCTAACTACAGAATTATTATGTTCAAAACGGTAAAGACCAAGAATAGCAGCTGTCTAGAAGGAGAAATGCTTGGAAAAAGAGAGACATTTCTAGATTGATAATCTGGTGCTCTTTTTCATGGTTTTCTTTGCATTCTTGACACTCCCTCCTCCTATATAGCCTTATGCTATAGGCTAAAAAATAGAATTGTACCATATGATTCATTAATTTTATGGGGTAAAATTCTAGTTTAGCTACTGTTTGCTATCTTGATAAGGGGTGCATTAAGGAAAATGAAACTTTTTGGCATAGGTCTACAGATTAAAGTACCCTATGGGATAATGTTTATATTAGTGTAATATTCAGGCTGCTAAGAAATAAGGTATAAATGTATGACCATTCCACTACACAAGGATACATGTAAAGAAAACAATTCTTACTTCATAATAGCATATGGAAAATGATCCTAGTTAACATTTTTTCCAGCAGGAGGACCTTTATATTCACTTCTTTCAAAGTAGTTCCAGTTTTCAATCACAATTTTCAGTATTCTCTAATGTGTACTCCTAGTTCAGAAAATCATTTCTAAATCTAACAACCAAGAAATATCAAGCTAATCTGACCTAACTAAACCTAATTATGGGTACCAGTAGGGGGAATAGGGGCCATGTCCCCCTGGAAATTTTGAACTATAAAGTAATTGTAAGGAAACCAATGGGAAGAGAGAAAAATCAAGAAAAACCCTGGGAAGTATGTATTGCCTCATTGTTGGCTGCCTGCCATTAGATTTTGATCCTTAATAAGAAAAATATAAGTTTTTATTTATGACTGAGTGACCTCTTTCCAGTTTTCTGCAAACATTTTTTCTATATAATTTGGTTGGAGTAACAAAAAGAAAATCAAATTCTTCAAAGCCTAGTAATGATTGCTGTCAACTTTTGCTTGCATTGCAAGATTACCCATAAGCTGGTAAATAAAGCCACTATAATCAGAAATGTTTCTCCTGAATAGAATACTGAGAATTTTTGTATTTTCCCTCTGAATAGATAAGATTTTTTTTGTTTTTTATTATCAATTAACTTTTTTTCCCAGGAATGATTGTATTTATATAGTTGTCACTTTGAAAAAGATTTAACTTTTTACAGTTATGAAGTATGATTATGTCAAATATATTGGTTTTTGGTATTTGAAATTAAATTAAGATATTGAACAATTTTTTTTTAACCTTTGTTTTAATGTTTTACTTTGAAAAAACTGCTTTAACTAATGCATTACTTTTTATAAACACTGAGTCTAAAGGCATGCAATGTTTTGATGTTAAAAAAATACTCCTCAATGCTTCAGCATTGCTCAACAGAACTGAATGCTGGGATTTTGTATCTTAGATTTTGTAAATAGGCTATTGTTTTGTGTATTTTTGTAATTATTTACTTTTTTCATTTTTATTTACTTTAGTTAAAACACTTTTTCCATTGCCTTTAGAAAACTGGTTGTCTCTGAGCTTCATGAAATAAAAAATGCAAGTTTTTTTCAAATGAAAGTAAGGAGCAACATTAAAACTTAAAATGAATAGAAATTGTTACATATATTAGGGGGATTGTCCCCTCCTCAATGCCTCACTCTTCATGCTATAGTTTTTTTGGCACTTAAAAAAAGTTACTTATTGTTCTAATTAAACCACCCTTGTGTTTTAGAAGTTGTTTTAAAAAAACTGGGATAACATTTAAACTTTAGCATAAAAAGCAAGGTGTTGAGGAGGGGGCAACCTCCTTGTATATGTAATTATTTCTGTTTGTTTTAAGTTTGAATGTTTCTCCTTACTTTCAGTTGAAAAACACCTGTACTTTTCATTTAATTTCTGATAGTTTTTAAATAATGCCAGGATACCTGGCTCCACCTCCAGGGAAAAATCCCCTCCCCACAGAAATATCCTCTGGACAATTCAATCCTGGTGAAAGTTTACCCTACAAAATTACCCTTAAAATCTCCACATGTAAAATTGAATCAGTACAGAGAAATCAAACATATAAAGACCTTTTTTTATAGGAATGGCAAATTCACCCAGTGTAATAATTCTATTAAAAATTCTATTAAACAAATAGAAAAAGTTTTTCAACTAACGTAAGGGGCAACTTTAAAACTTAAAATAAGTAGGCTATAAATTACTCTGTATATTAGGCAGACTTCTCCCTTCTCAACACTTTGCTCATTAAACAAATGTTTTAGTGTTTTGAAAAATCTTTTTTTTTTTCAATTGCAAATGCTCTTACAAATGTGGAAAAAAGCCAAACTTCACAGTAAATAGTAAGGAGCTAAGGAGGAGACAGTCCCCTTCATATAAAGAATAATATGTTTAAATAAATTTAAATCTGTTCCTTGCTTTCAGTTGAAAAGCTCTTTTTATGGCACTTGGTATTAACCAAGTGACATATAGTAATCACAAATTCTATCTGTCTGTCTGTCTGTCCTGGTTCCACTGGTTACTTCAGGCACTTCCAGGCCAGCTAGGACAATGAAACTTGGCATGTGTATCAGGAACCGCACCAGATTAAATTACAAATAGTCGTTTTCCTGATTTGACCATCTGGGGGAGTGGGGGGCCAGTTAATTTGGAAAAAAATAGAAAAAATGAAGTATTTTTAAGTTACAAACTGGTGATGGGATCTTAATGTTTGGATGGTATCTTAATGGATCTTGATGTTTGGAAAGATATTGTGTCTCAAGGCTCTTATTTTAAATCCCGACCAGATCCAGTGACATTAGGGGGAGTTGGAGGGGGGAACCTAAAATCTTGGAAAACACTTAGAGTGGAGGGATTGGGATGAAACTTGGTGGGAAAAATAAGAAGAAGTCCTAGATACGCTATTGACATAACAGGAACGGATCTGCTCTGTTTGGGGGAGTTGGGGGGAGGGGTAATTCTGAAAAAATAGAAAAAATGAGGTATTTTTAACTTACAAATCAGTGATTGAATCTTAATGAAATTTGAAGTTTGGAAGGATATCATGTCTCAGAGCTCTTATTTTAAATCCCGACTGGATCTGGTGACATTGGGGGGGGGGGGGACCTAAAATCTTGGAAAATGCTTAGAGTGGAGATATTGGGATGAAACTTGGTGGGAAAAATAAGCACAAGTCCTAGAAACATGACTGACATAACCGGAACGGATCCGCTCTGTTTGGGGAAGTTGGGGGGGGGGGTTAATTCTGAACAAATTAGAAAAATGAGGTATTCTTAACTTACAAAGGAGTGATTGGATCTTTGAAATTTGATATTTGGAAGAATAACATGTCTCAGAGCTCTTATATTAAATTTCAACTTTATCTGGTGAAGGGGATGTTGGGGGGACCTAAACTCTCGGAAAATACTTAGAGTGGAGGGATCAGGATGAAACTTGGTGGGAAAAATAAGTACAAGTCCTTGATACAGGATTGACATAACTGGAATGGATCTGCCCCTTTGAGAGAGTTTGGGGGAGGTTAATTAGAAAAAATTAGGTATTTTTAACTTGCAAAAGAGTGATCATATCTTAATGAAATTTCATATTTAGAAGGACATCAAAACTAAGATCTCTTATTTTTTTATCCTGACCAGGTCCTGTGTCATTAGGGGGGGGGGACTGAAAATCTTGGAAAATGCTTAAAGCAGAGAGATCTGGATGAAACTTGGTGGGAAGAATAAGCACATGTCCAAGATAGGTGACTGACATAACCGGACCGGATCCGCTCTCTTTGGTGGAGCTGTGGGGGGGGGGGGTAATTCGGAAAAATTAGAAAAAATGAGGTGTTTGTAACTTACAAATGGGTGATCAGATCTTAATGAAATTTTATATCTAGAAGGATCTTGTGCTTTAAAACTCTCATTTTAAATCCTGATCAGATCTGGTGACATTGAAGGGAGTTGAAGGGGGAAGCTTGAATTCTTGGAAAACATGAAATCAAGGTATTTTACAAATGGGTGATTGGATCTCAATGAAACTTGATATATAGAAGAAGTTTATGTCTCAGATGCTCCATTTTCAATTGAAATCGGATCCGAGGACATAGAGGGTTGGAGGGGGGAAACAGAAATCTTGAAAACCGAAAATCTTGGAAAACGCTTAGAGTGGAGATATTGGGATGAAACTTGATGGGAAAAATAAGCACAAGTTATAGATACAAGATTCTCATAATTGGTATGGATCTGTTCTCTTTGGGGGAGCTGGTGGTTGTTAATTTGGAAAAGTTAGAAAAATTGAGGTATCTTTAACTTAAGAATTGGTGACTGAATCTTAATGAAATTTGATATTTAGAAGGAACTCGTGTCTCAGAGCTCTTGTTTCAAATCCCAACCAGACCTGATGACATTGGGGGGAGCTGGAGGGGGAAATCAGAAATCTTGGAAAATGCTTATAAATGTTGTAGATATGTTACTGATGTAACCAGGCTGGGTCTGCTCTCTTTGGGGGAGTTAGATGGTAGCGTTCAGTGCTTTGGCGAGTTTGGTGCTTCTGGACATGCCAGGACAATGAAAATTGGCAGGCGTGTCAGGGAGCTGTAAAAATTGATTTGATAAACTCGTTTTCCCCAATTCGAACATCTGGGGGCTGAAATGAGAGGAAAAATTAGAAAAATTGAGGTACTTTTAACTTGCAAGTGGGTGATCAGATCTTAATGAATTTTGATATTTAGAAGGACCTCGTGACTCAGAGCTCTTATTTTATATCCAAACTGGCATTAAGCCTCTGACCTTCAGCAATCTATTGATTCTTAGAATTTTGCTAGAGCTCATACCATATGAGCTCTTGGCTATTCCAACCTTGTCAAAAGTGCCATATGAGCTATTAGCTCTTGTTTATTTAATTTCTGATTGTTTTCAAATCATACCCAAGCCTAACCTGATATAATTTGAGGTACCTGCCTTGTGCTTGTAGATATGGGGGTGCAATGTTTTAGTGGTATAGAGAAACATTTTAATTAATTCCTACTCCCCCTTACCTCTTTCAATATTCATCTGAAGCCTCAGGAAGATTAAGCAGTTTGTCCATTAAAATGTACTTTTTAGGAATCTACCCTACTCCCACCTAAACAGTGACTCATCCCCCCTTCATTATAGCTGATTATGCATAGATAACTTCGAAGACCACACTGCCTTTCCATGACGAAAGTAAAACAGTTCAAAATTGGGATGATACCTTTTTATTGACAGTGAATAGATATAAAATTATTTAACTGGATATTTCGAACACATATACAGTGTTACAGTCGTCCTAGACATGTTACATATACAGCCGTCCTGGCTGAGTGGGTTGGTGCGGTGGATTCGGGATCCCTTGTCTGAGAGGACGCGGGTTCGAATTCCGGCGTACCCAATTCTTCAGTTTGGGACGGGGGTCAGTGGCCTGACTCTGTAAGCTTAGCCAGAGTCGACCCAGCTCTAAATGGGTACCTGGAGAAATCTGGGGAAGGTAAACAGGAAGGGTTTGCGAATGCACAGGATGGCTGGCCCCCAACCCCCCATTGCACTTCCTGGCTGAAGGGCCAAGAAACGGAGATCAGCACTGCCAGTACGGACTGTAAAGTCTAATGCCGTATCCTTTACCTTTTTATACAGTGTTGATCATCAGCAGTAAAACATTAAAAAGCAGTAAAGCAGTAAAAGTATCAGCAGTAACACTGTATATGTGTTCAAAATACCCAGTGAAATAATTTTATATCTATTCACTGTCAATAAAAAGGTATCATCCCTATTTTGAACTGTTTTACTTTTGCTGATTATGCAATTACAGACCACCAAGCATAGCCTAATTTCATTACAAACAAAGCAAACCAACTTGGTTGAATCCAGTACTGCCACTATGTGCCATTACTTCTTTTGCAATTGGGAAGTCAAAAATGTAGTATTGACTGCTCAGAATTTTAAATTGATTGCAAATGTGTCCTCTTCAGGGTAAAGTTGTAGTTTGGTGCCCTAAAATGGCAGAAAACAAACCTTTCCCCTGGCTCAATCTGTATGGTCACTTACAAAAGAGCTTTAAATTTACATTTGAATGAGCTCCTTTCCAATTATCTTGGACCTTTGGTTTGACACAATCACCCCTGGGAAAAAAAAAACTAAATAAATAAACATGCATTAACAATATTTCTTCTGAAAAAAAGTAAAATTCCACATTTTGAAGATTGGAACTTGAAACCTCTATGGTAAGTTTCTCTGATATGATGTATCTAATAAAGGGATTTTCAATAAGATTGCTTGCTTTTAGGGGGTGTTTTCAAAAATCAGGCAAATTTTCTCAGATTTTTGGTTTTGGGTGTGTAACAATAAACTGAAAGAATTTTATATATTTAGAGTCAGCATAAAAAGCCAATACTGCTGGTATAGCAATTGTCATAAGAATTTCATTTTTAGTTTTGATGAATATTTGTCCAAGTCACTTTTTACTTCCAGTTTTTTTTTATCACAAACGATTTGATAAGATTCTCTTATGACGAATTTTTATGGCACTTGGTATTAACCAAGTGACATATAGCAATCGCAAATTCTATCAGTCTGTCTGTCGGTCTGTCAGTCCTGGTTTTGCTACTTTAGGCACTTCCAGGTAAGCTAGGACGATGAAATTTGGCAAGCGTATTAGGGACCAGACCAGATTAAATTAGAAATAGTTGTTTTCCTGATTTGACCATGTGGGGGGGGGGGGTTAATTTGGAAAAAATAGAAAAAATGAAGTATTTTTAACTTATGAGCGGGTGATGGGATCTTAATGAAATTTGATGTTTGGAATGATATTGTGTCTCAGAGCTTCTATTTTAAATCCCGACCGGATCTGATGACATTGGGGGGAGTTGGAGGGGGAGACCTAAAATCTTGGAAAACACTTAGAGTGGAGGGATCAGGATGAAACTTGATGGGAAAAACAAGCACAAGTCCCAGATACATGATTGACATAATCGGAACGGATCCGCTCTCTTTGGGGTAGCTGGGGGGGTAATTCTGAAAAATTAGAAAAAATGAGGTATTTTTAACTTACAAACGGGTGATTGGATCTCAATGAAATTTGATATTTAGAAGGATATCGTGTCTCAGAGCTCTTATTTTAAATCCCGACCGGATCTGGTGACATTGGGGGTGGGGGGGAGTTGGGAGAGGGGAAACCTAAAACTTGGAAAACACTTAGAGTGGAGGGATCGGGATGAAACTTGGTGGGAAAGATATGCACAAGTCCTAGATACATGATTGACATAACCGGAATGGATCCGCTCTCTTTGGGGTAGTTGGGGGAGGGGTTAATTCTGAAAAATTAGAAAAATTGAGGTATTTTTAACTTACGAACAGGCGATCGGATCTCAATGAAATTTGATATTTAGAAGGATATCGTGTCACAAAGCTCTTATTTTAAATCCTGACCGGATCTGGTGACATTGGGGGAAGTTTGGGGTGGGGGAACCTAAAATCATGGAAAACGCTTAGATTGGAGGGATCGGGATGAAACTTGTTGGGAAAAATAAGCAGAAGTCTTACATACGTGATTTAAATAATTGGAACGGATCCGCTCTATTGGGGGGGGGGGGCTAATTCTGAAAAATAAGAAAAAATTACGTATTTTTAACTTACGAAGGAGTGATCGGATCTTCATGAAACTTCCTATTTAGAAGATCCTCGTAACTCAGATCTCTTATTTTAAATCTCAACCGGATCAAGCGTAATTGGGGGGGGGGGCAGTTGGAGGGACAGGAAATCTTAGAAAATACTTAAAGCGGTAAGATCAGGATGAAACTGGATGGGAAGAATAGAAACCTGTCTAAGATACATGACTGACATAACTGGACCGGATCTGCTCTCTTTGGTGGAATTGGGGGGGGGGGGGGTGATTTTGAAAATTGAGGTATTTGTAACTTACGAAAGGGTGACCAGATCTTAATGAAATTTGATATTTAGAAGGATCTTGTGCTTTAAAGTTCTAATTTTAAATTCCGACCAGATCCTGTGACATTGGGGGGAGTTGGATGGGGAAACCGGAATTCTTGGAAAACGTGAAAATTGGGGTATTTTTATCTTATGAATAGATGATCGGATCTTAATGAAATTTGATTTTTAGAAGGAATCCATGTCTCAGAGCTTTTATTTCAAATCCCGACCAGATCTTTTGACATTGGGGGGAGTTGGAGGGGGATATCTTGGAAAAACACTTGGAGTGGAGGAATCGGGATGAAGCTTGGTGGATGGAATAAACAAATGTCCTTGATACGTGATTGACAGAATCGTACTGGATTCGCTCTCTTTGGAGGAGTTGGGGGAGGGGTTCAGTGATTTGGCGAGTTTGGTGCTTCTGGACGTGCTAGGACGATGAAAATTGGTAGGCATGTCAGGGAGCTGCACAATTTGACTTGATAATGTCGTTATCCCAGTTTCGACCATCTGGGGGGCTAAAGGGAGAGGAAAAATTAGAAAAAATCAGGTATTTATAACTTACGAGTGCGTGATCGGATCTTAATGAATTTTGATATTTAGAAGGACATCGTGACTCAGAGCTCTTATTTTAAATCCTGACCAGGATTAAGCCTCTTATTTTCCTTTTTAAATCAATCTATTGATTCATAGAATTTTGTTTGAGCTCATACCATATGATCTCTTGGCTCTTAGCTCTTCTCGCCTCGTCACAAGTGCCATATGAGCTCTTAGCTTTTGTTTTTTAACCCATTCATTTTATTTAGTTGAATAGGACAATAAAGCAAAGAAGGTCATTTTGACAGCTGGGTAGTAAGTTTAAATTTTGTTTTCCTTTTGCTATTCTATTTTTTTAATGTCTGAATATATAAGAGACTTTAGCTCTAGGGGGGGGGGGTGTCCTGTTTTGAAAGAAGTATATTTTACATGGCCATTATAAAATCAAAACATGGTGCCTATGCAGATAGGATGGTTTTTGAGTATCTCTACTCCTTCTGTAAACTATTCTAAGGTGTAGAGAATTGCATAAAGACAATCTACAGAAGCAATAAATCTTTCTGTAATTTTGGGTTGAGCTTGATTTTCTTTTAAGATTAAATGCATAATAACTAGATATATTATTGATGAAATAAATTGATCCCTTTGCCTTGAACCCTTGTCATTTAAAATTTACTGTTTTTGTTTCATTTTGCATATGCTATTTTTATTTGAGTTTTTCCCACAAAAAAATGTTCCTTAAATATATTTCCTGTCACTCAATCACCACCAATATTTTGGTGTTTGCTCCCCCCCTCCCTGGGAACATTTTCTGCTGGCACCCTTGGATCATACTAACATCTAAAAAAGTTATACTAGAAAAAGGACTATATATAGCCAACTGGGGAGCAGCTAGTTTATTTGCATTGCAGCTGATGCTGCAAGCTACTTACAGTTTTTGAAAGAAATCTTGTTTCCCTGAATCACTAGATCACCCTCACCATTTGCTTATCTGGAATGGAGTCAAAAATACAGCTGTGCTCTTCTGTTGCAGTCTTTGCAGGTCTGCCTTGAACTGTATTTTTTAGCTCCTTTTTTTCATAAGGTTTTTGCAAAACCATTTTATTTTTTGTTCTGGAGTCAGCAATAGAGAACATGATAGGAGAAGGGTTCTGGGTATTTGTGCCTACCCCAGGGGGTTCGTTAGAGCCTATCAACCAGTGCACATTAGAAATGCTAACATATGGGGACTGTATTCATGTTGCACAAAACCAGATATAAATTGTTTATCATTTGGCTTTGGATCTCCTTTGATAATCTCTGTCCTCAATGATAAGCCTCTTTACTTGGCTTTCTAATTGATCATTAAGACTCTTTTAAAGCATCTACTTCAGATTTAACTAATTTACAGAGTACATTTGAAAACAAATTTGCAGGATATTTAAAAAGAATTCGAAAACTCTCAAAATGGCATCAGAGCAAAACTTTAAGACATCATTCTTGAGGGGTTTCAGGTTCTTTTTTAAAAATTTCTGTTAATTTATTTTTAAATTATATTTTACTATGAAGACTAATGAAAATAATAAATGAAAATTCCTAAATCAGCTATGCGCATGGCTTTTTTCCTTCTATAGACAGTTTGTTTTTAGTTACTGTAAGCTGTTTTGAGGCCTGTAAGGGCTCAAAATAGAATTTGCCCAAGAAGTGATCATCATATATGGAAAGAGCATAAAAAAGGCATCAAGTGATGTATTCACTTTCTTCCCTGCTAAATTGTATGAATATGTAGCCTATATATTTACCTAGAATTGTTTATATGTAAGGTTTATTGTTGCAAAAAGGGGGAGGATTGTTTGATCCTGGGTCTCAAAAAAGGCTAAGGGGGTTAAGGTAAAACTTTCAGGAAAAGATAAGGGGGATGTTAAACAAAATCAAAACACACTGTGTGCATGCTGGTTCTCAAAAAGGTGCATGATCAATATCTCAGGAATGGCTGAGGGTATTTAGTTGAAACTGTCTTAGCATGTTGGGAAGTGCATGAAGGGCAAAAAGCCCCTTGGCCTTTTTAGTTTTTCCCTATCAACACTAATCAAAATTCCAAAATAGCTCTAGTCAAAAGGTCATATAACTTTTGCTTTGGATGCAATACCTCCCCAGAGCCCCCAGGGAAAGGGTTGTAAATTATGTGATTTTCCTATTATTTACATACAAGATTTATCATTGGAAAAGGAAGGGAATTTTTTATCTTGGGTGTGTCAGAAAAGAAAGAGTATTGAGCTGAAACTTTAGTGAATGTTGTGGCGGGTATTAGACTAAATCAAAAGAGCATATCTGCAAAGCAGCTAGTGGTGTTAACTTGAAACTTTTAGGACTACTGTGGCCATTACTACTGTGCAGCAACTGCAACTACTTGTGATGGCTGCTGTGAATATTTATGATGGTGACTATGACTACTTGCATGTGTGACTGCTATCTGTCACTTGTAGTGACTGCTGCAGTGCAAATTGTACTGCAGCATCTTTCAATGGCTACTAGACTACTTGCAACTGAAACCACAAGTGTAACTCCATGTGACTGCAATGTGGTCACAACTGACTGTTGTGACCACAACAAATAAATTCAACGTGACCACAACAAACAAATAAATTATTTGTTGTGACCACACTTATGACTGTGGTCACAACTATTTTTACTTGTGACTGTGACTGCTTGCAATTGTATACTTTGACTGTTTGCAACTGTAACTACACGTGGCTGCAACTACTTGTGATTGTGACTGCTGCTAAGGCTATGGTTGTTAAGCTGAAAATTTCAGGGAATGCTGAGGTAGATTTTGCATTAAATCAAAAGACACTTGGTGCATCCGAGTCGTCCCAAGGGTGTACCTATATTGGTCTATGTAGTTTTATATTGGTCTCAGGAAGCGCTATGGGTATTAACTTGATACTTTCTGGGAATGCTAAGGGGGGGGGGGGGGTTAAATAAAATCTAAAGATATCTTATTCTTTCATATCATAGACCATTGGGAATCAGCCTGTTTTGGACTTTTCTTCTTCCTAGGCTTGGGGTTTTAACTTTTGCTTCTTCTGTATTCAATGTTGATTGGTTCTTCTTCGTCAAGGCAATTGGAAAGGCAGGATTCAGTCGGTAATCAGCTGTTTAGGTTATTGTGCTACTTGTCCCCTACAATTTGAGGATTCTTGATTTCTTATTCTGTGATCTAATTGTTAGGCTGAGATTGAGAAACATGATTTTTTTTTTTTTTTAATAAGTTTAAATTTGTTTAAAAACGACCGAATAGTAATCAGAGACGTCAATTGGGGTAATGGGGGCAAGTGCCATCTACGTTTTGAAAAATACTTCTTTTGGTATTTTTATTGAAAAGTAAAAAAATCTCCCCTCTGGACTTTACTACTGCCTTGGGAATGACGCATGGACGGATAATAAATAGACATATAATAATAATTTTATTTTTGCCTGCTCATACAAAAAAGGGGAAAAGCGGAGTCTATTAACAAATCAACTAACATCATTTTTATACAATCCTAATAAGGGGGGATTAATGCCAGAATTGCCTCTCAATTGGACTGTCTGTCTTGGCTTTTTCTACAAACAGCCATGACTTAATGCCCACAACTATTCCATTTTAATTCAAAAATCAACGGACTCGGTTGAGGCCTTCGGCCTCGACCTAGAAATTACTGCCCCTGGTAGTAATTTCATATTGCTTGCAAATTCAGGTAGGTATATTTCCTCATTTCTCCTCTCCCCTTGAGTAGTCCTAAACTATTAATCATAATAATTATGGTGACCAAATTGTGCTTTTTCATGTTATTCCCTGCCCAAGAAAATCCTCCCCCAAAGGCTCTGATAATACTGCACCTCGAATTACCTGGTATTCCATTTAATTTTATCCAACTGTGTTTCGCTTGATTATTTAACTGAAGTCCAATTTAGTTATCTGACACTAGAAATGCTTCTTTTTTCAGGAAAATATGATTGGCATCAGAAGATTTATCCAACCGCTTTTGGGGTTTCATACTTCAGCTGTACAATGGTAAGAATTTTAAAATGTTTTCTTAATGGTTCATGGAGAATGTCTCACTAGTCTAGAAACTGTCCGGGGAACTCTTCAGTCTCCCACGACTCCCATGTGCATTGACAATATGAAAAGACGCTAATGTACTTATCTCTATGCTCCCCCTCCCCCAAAAAAGACTTATTTGTGTTCAATAGTATCTGAAATAGAACAGTAGTGTGCAATATAAAGTGGATAAAACTTGTTGATGTAGTGTGATGATGTCCATAGTTGGCCTTTCTCTCTGTAGTACTTTTAAAATTTGCTCTGTCTTCCTTCTTTCTTTTTTATTATCCACAGCAGTTCTAAGTCATGGATAGATATATTCACCAAGAGATTATAATTCAGCTGCAGAATTAAAAAAAAAAACTTAAAAAATTGAAAATTAAAAAGAACAGCTCATAAATAAACAAACAAAAACTTTTAATTTTCCATTAATAGCATAAAAACACGCTTTCATCGGATTCTCAATTATATATTAACGCACTTATTTATAATACGCAAGAAACAGCCTTAAGAATCAAAATTATGCACAAACTATGGCACAAATGAAGACAAGTATCTATCAGTTAAATTAAAAGGTGGCAGTCTTAGCTTTCAAAGACCTAGGTAGACTGTCTCATACAGGGCTTCGGTCGTAAATCTGGCACATAATAGAGGGAAATGGCTAGCTGAGTCTCAGGTAATAGACACGTGAAGCCAGATTTCATAGTCAAGTCGTGTCTTCTTTCTTTAAAGGTCGGTAGACACAATTTCTTGTTTATCTTCATAAGGCAATAGACACGTGAAGCCAGATTTCATAGTCAAGTCGTGTCTTCTTTCTTTAAAGGTCGGTAGACACAATTTCTTGTTTGTCTTCATATGGCAATACACACGTGAAGCCAGATTCATAGTCAAGTCGTGTCTTCTTTCTTTAAAGGTCGGTAGACACAATTTCTTGTTTATCCTCATATGGCAATAGACACGTGAAGCCAGATTTCATAGTCAAGTCGTGTCTTCTTTCTTTAAAGGTCGGTAGACACAATTTCTTGTTTATCTTCATAAGGCAATAGACACGTGAAGCCAGATTTCATAGTCAAGTCGTGTCTTCTTTCTTTAAAGGTCGGTAGACACAATTTCTTGTTTGTCTTCATATGGCAATAGACACGTGAAGCCAGATTTCATAGTCAAGTCGTGTCTTCTTTCTTTAAAGGTCGGTAGACACAATTTCTTGTTTATCTTCATAAGTAACATACTGTGCTCTCAAAACACCAAGGATTTTGACCTCATTGTGAAGCCAGATTTCATAGTCAAGTCGTGTCTTCTTTTTTTAAGAGTCAGTAGACACAATTTCTTGTTTGTCTTCATAAGTGACATACTGTGCTCCTAAAACACAAAGGATTTTGACTTTATCCTAAATGTGACCAATATATTTAATAAGTGGCCATTGACGTCTTAAAAACGATACAACATTACAATCATTACAACACTTAAATAGGCTTACTGTTAACTTACCATCATCGAGGTCAGTCGTCACTGTAGAAAATATCTGCGCGAGTGAAGGCTGATTTGACTGGGATGTCAGAACTCATAGTTCAAGACTTGACAAGTCGTCAGTGAACTTATAATGATTTTAATCTCTTTTTTTACTCTATTAAAACTATAGAGAAAATAATTGGTCCCAGTTTCGTTTCCTGGGTTGGGATGCAAAAAAAAAGAGAAAGGACGAAATTTAATTTTTACGCAAAAAAGAGTACTGTTGCCAACCCATTAAAAAGCAAGATATCATCCAGATCTATGATATATGTGATATATACCGATATATTTTAGCTGCAAACACAAGTTCCCTAGCTCAGATCAAGTTTGTATGAGTGGTCGAGGGGATTGTGTTCTTAGTCAAGAAGCATTACGACTCTATGCTGAAGAAGGGTACAACAGCAAGTGGAAATGAAATCTAAATCTAAAAGGCTTTGAAGACGTTGAAATGGGAAATTGCCTTCAAAATGCTGGTGTAAAGGCAGGTGACTTACGTCAAAAATTTGGCAGAGAAAGATGGATAGCTTTCAAAGACCAAAGTAGACTGTCTCATACAGGACTTTGGTCGTAAATCTGGCACATAATCGGGGGAAATAGCTCGCTGAGTCTCAGGCAACACAGACGTAAAGCCAGGTTTCATAGTCAAGTCGTGTCTTCTTTCTTTAAGGATTGGTAGACACAGTTTCTTGATTATCTTCATAAGTAACATACTGTGCTTTTAAAACGCCAAGGATTTTGACCTTATCCTGAACGTGGCCAATATCTTTAATAAGTGGCCATTGATGTCTTAAAAACGATACTCTCATTGCAGTACTTAAATAGGCTTACTTTTCACTTACTATCATTGAGGTCAGTCGTCACTGTAGAAAATATCTGCGCGAGTGAAGGCTGATTTGATTGTGATGTCGGAATCCATAGTTCAAGCCTAGACAAGTCGTCAGTAGACTTATAACGATTTTAATCTCTTTTTTTAAACTCCATTAAAACTAGAGAGAAAAGAATTGATTCAAGTTTCGTCTTCTGGGTTAGGATGCAAAAAAGAGCACTGTTGATGACCCTCTAAAAAGCAAGCTATCGTTCAGATCTATGACCTCATGTCCATGTGCCAAAGCAAACAACAAAATCGATTTCATTCTCATTTAAGAGTTGTCTCAATTTTCTTTTTTTCTACAGTTTAAACCGTAAATAAGTACTCTAAGCCCCTTTTAATTCTGATTTATCTTAAAAGAATCTTTTTTCTCCTTGTGCTAAATGGCAGGTGTGGTAAGTGTGGCAAATAGCAGGAAATTTAATTGCTTTAAGAATGCAGTGGCGTCAATTCACGAAAATTTAGAGGGGAGCAAAATGTTTTTTTTTAATCTAACGGGGTGAGGTGGCAAAATTGCCATTTTTAATTTTTTGCAATGAAATCACCCAAAAAGCATTTTTAAATTGAAATACCTCAAAAAGGTATTTTTTCGTAGTCTAGAGGGATAGAAAAATCTAGAGGCCACGCACCTTCTCCTCCCTAATTGCCGCTACTCGTAGGAGGAAATGCCTTGTCAAAAATTTATATGCTTTACCTAAACTAAACAAATAATTAACGTTGGTGCGGTGATGTTTTTACAGGTTGTCGCCTTGAAATGCCCTAGTAGTAAGAATAGAAATTGTATTAGCGAACAAACACTAGGTCCATATCCCGGATTTATACCCATAACATCCTTTATTGTTATTAATTCCAATTTAAAAAACATGCTTATAATACTAGCTTAGTACAAATCCATCGTGTCTGAAGGAAACAAAGGTGGAATTCTCCTATTTTTCAGATCTAATAAATTAACTCATAAATTAATACTAATACTAAATTATAATTAATCTATTAAAAAATTAATAAAATTAAATAAATTAAAAATTAATAAATTAATAAAATTAATAAATTATAATTAAATTATAATTAATTATAATATAAATTAATACATAAATAAATACTAACTCATAAATTAGCTTTTCAGCTTACCACTGTTCAAAATTATAGTAAATAACTAATTTATTTCTCGTTTAGTTCTTATTACTTTGTTATTATTCCTTTCTTCTTATTTAGTGCAGAGCCGATGAAGAAAAAGAAGAAGATGGATCCTTCCATTATTCGACATCGAGAACAAAGAAAAATGAAAAGAATCGAAAGAAGTATTAGGAAGCTAGAGAGAGTGGAAAGACCTTTGAAACCACTTGATGAAACCCAAATACCTCTCTCCTTAAAATACGAAATTCCGTAAGTATGATTATTGATACTTAAGTGCTAAAAAGGGTTTTGTTTTTAGTGTTAGGATTGGTGTTTTCTTTTCTTATTTTAAGAATTCGTTTAAATCTATCAAAACTTTGCAGATGCACATGTGTCAAAATAATATTTTAAAACCGCAGTGTAAACACTGGGTGGTTTGGGGGAGGTGGGGTTACTCCCTCGTACATAAAATGACTTCCCTTCATTTAAAGGTCTTTGTAACAATGCTGTTTATCTACATTAAAAAAAAAATTTCTAAGACCAAATTTCTTTTCGTTTTAATTTTAATAGGCCTACTCAAAATATACCCCCCTTCTCTTCCTTAGCTTTTGTTTTTGCGCTGACGCATTCTTTCTTTTCTTTCCTTTTTTAACAGTACTTCGAGAAGAATAATCATTCTTGTAATAATTACACCTCTTCAGGAAATACATCAGAGAGAAGATGAGATTGAAAATTGAACTGCCAAAAGGAATTTCCAGGCCATGATTTTAAATTTTTTGCAAACGTGAAAATGTGTTTTTAGACTTTTTTAAGTATAAAGGAGACATGTAGATATTTTGTAGACTTTTCGATTAGGGAATCGAAGGGAATAAACCCATTTGAGTAGGTATGTACAATCAACAGCGCACCAAATGGAGCGCTTGCAAGGGTTTTGCTAAACACAACCAACGAAAAATAATGAGGTAATTAGAAGGAATGGATGAATTTAATCTGAGACAAAATAACACACTTAATACCAACGCATAAAATTGCAAAAGTTATTGCTATTTTAAGTAACTATAAATAATTAGTATATTTTACTAGTATTATTTGCTATTTTTTATCATGAAATATATATTTTATTATTAGAAAAATATATAATAAATATGAGTATAGATTAAAGATGCTCAGTAAATAAATTTTTAGTAGAAAACCAATGTACAAGCCAGCAACTCCAATCGCTCTCTACGGTTTATACCTACCCAACAACTTCATATGTAAATCCAGATTTAAATTTACTAATTGAAACAATACTCACCTTATTGACACAAATTTAATACAAATTATGTAACTTGGCATAAAATAGAATCTTTAAACCATCAAACTGAATGCCTCGCATCTGCCCCCCTCCCCTCCCTCCCAAGTCTAGATTTCGAAAATTAGTGTTTTTGTGTTTTCATTGAGAAATGGATTTTTTTTGTGAGTTTATTGATAATTTAAAAAAAAAAACATAGTAGCTGTCTCCCTTAATTTCTGTAAATTAATGCCACTGCTTTAAGCCACCCTAGGGTGGCTCCTTTTATCTTCTGCTTTTTTTAACAATTGATTTCTATTTCTTCAGCACTTTAGAAGGTAAGTTTATCCTGAATTCTCTGTTTTACCAATGAAAAAGGCTTGGTGGAGATCCTTGGCCTAAAAATCTGCTTTTTTTTTCTCATTCACTGACCTACTCTATCCTACTTCTACCGTATCCTAATATACTGTCCTACTACCTACTCTATTCTAGGTGTTCTATACCCTATCCACTGACCTACTCTATTCCTAATCTACCTGTAAAATTAATGGTGCGTCTTGGTTTAGTGCCGCACCTTATTAAATAGGCTTAGTGCTGAATGTACTGTATCTTAATAAATGTGCTTTTGAAACCAAGGGCTCGTTACTAAAACTATCCACTCCTCTAACACAAGTGTGGCGCTAAAAATCAACAAAAAGACGTACCATTCACAAATTTGTGCTTTTTATTGACATTAGTGACTATAACGTGTCTAGGGTAAAAGTAATTAGAATATAATCATATTTTAATTGTAATAATTGATGTGTTAGATAAGCAAGAGGTATGCGCTAAATGATGAAATGAAAACTAGAGAAAAAATGTTCAAACATAAGAGCTACTAATCAACGAAAAACGGGAAATGTTTTCACACATAATAAACGGTGGTAAAGAAAATTATAGGAATGCCAAAATCATAACGTAATCAAAATATCAAATAGACAAATATATTTAGACTGACCTGATACAATTCAAAAGAAAATCAATAATTTATCTGAGAGTTTTCTAAGTTTAATCGGAAGGTCTTCTGTCTTATTGAAAATTTCAAAAATTATCTTAGTGTATTGAGACCATGATTGAGTGTTAGTATAGTTTTGCTTATATCCCCTTTAAGTCCTATAAGTTCAGCATGCTCTATTGTAATCTGAAGATACTTTGTTTAATGCAGAGCTTTTCAAACAGGGCATCCACTATTCTCCCCTTTGCAAAAAATATAATCTCATTTCTGAGAACAATCGGTATGTTTTCCTCGATTGTAATCCAGTAGATCAAGATTTTAAAAGTTTGAAATATGTCTGGTGTCAATTTAAGATCCTGTATCATTTATGTCCTCATCAACTATTTCCCTGATTTGTAAGAAACACTATATAGCTTAATGATAAAGACCCCAAAGAAGTGTCGTTATTACTAACATCATAGTCATCATGCTTGCAGATGTCTCTGAACCCAAGTAGGGATACCAAATAATCAATGCAAAAATTTGAGATAAAAAAAAAAGACGTGAATGGATCCCCTGCCTTCTTGAGACCTCATAAACATGTGAAGAAGAAGAAGCATATGTAATGATTTATAATTGACTGCAAACTGGAAGTGTTTTTGCGAGCTCCCTGCGTATTTTCTTCCGTTTCACAAGCAAGAAGTTGTCTGAAAAAGGCAAAATGGGTTATGTGAATCAGCTTCTCTATGTACTATTGCTCTCATTCTTGTTATAATTGAAATACCCTGCTCGCGTATAGGAAGCGCAGGAGATCTGCTGGTATTCTATAGCAAAGAAAAATCTCGGAATATTGCGTTTTTTAGTCGTTTTGATTAGTAGCTCGAAAAAATCCTAATTATTCGAATTTCTAACCCTCTACTATAACCAATGTCTTCATTATTTTGGAGTTTTTCGGCGTTTTCCCTGAATCTCTCCACAAGAAAATTGTGTTTTCTAAAATCTCTCCGGAAATCAATTTATAAATGCTCGTGGTTTAACACGAAACAAAAAGTGTAAACTAACTTTAACATTAATTTTTGAGGAGAATCGGAAGAATCAAATTAGGGAAACTCCGAAAAGCTTGAGGGAAAGTGGAAGCTCTGATTTTACTCTGGTACTGACTTTTTAACGAATACAGTGATTTGTTAAGCCTCTTTGTGGAGGGTTTGTTTACATTTTTGAAAATAAATTTATTCTAGAATAAGACAACGCCAATTACAGCCAATTTCTCAAGACATAGAATTGTCCCAACGAGAATTATTAGTTGCCTGGTCCCATCACAAGCAAAAAGAAGCAGAAAGGGACTTGGCTTGCATAAGAAAGCTTTTAGATGCCCAAGGAAAAGCATTGAAAGAGCTAAAGCTTGAGTCTGAAGAACTTTATATTGAAGCAACCCAGGTAAATGTTTCATTTTATAGCTGCACACAGACTGAATTTGAAGGGGAGAGACAGGGGAGGTGTGAAAGGTTCTCCATCTGGGAAAATCTAAATGTTTCCAAAAATAGACCCATTACTTTGTTATTGTTGTTTCTACCCCGTTCCCTCGGCTGATTTTCTTATTCCCTGGCAAATTATCTGGTCTTCAGATTGCGTTTGCAACCTGACATTGTTATAACTTGGAAAGTTTCGATCGTCTCTCAATAAACTACGGATGTCGGCCAACATTTCAAATGGGGATTAACTGTTGTGGGGGGGGGCACATTTATGAAAATGTGGGGGAAGGGTTTTAAAACGAATTTTTGAAAATCTTGGGAGTAGTTCTGTTGTTTGTTTTTTTTCAGTTTATTGAATGAAAATATGAAAAAGCGTTTTCAGTGAAAATTCCAAGTAGGTATTTTGTAAAATATAGGCGAAGAGAGGAGGGGGAATCCAGAACAGCATAGCTGTAGGATGGGCTCTTGGATTTGTTTTCTGTGTAAAATTATTAAGCTACCTGTATTCGTTATAAGCTGGGAAACCTACAATTGGTAAAGAGAGCATATATATAAAAGTAAGTAAGACGGCACTTAGACCCTTAAGGTCCAAACCGGCGGTGCTGATCTCCGTTTCATGGCCCTTCAGCTAGGAAGTGCAATGGGTTGTTGGAAGCCAACCATCCTGTGCTTTCACACACCCTTCCTGCTTACCTTCCACAGATTTTGCCATTATAGAGCAAGTAGAGCTTGATACTTTTATTTAATATAACGAATACCTTTTTTACACTTGTCTCTAGGACCTCTAGATCTTACAAAATGTAGCAGTTTATGTACCAAGAACCTACCAAAAAGTTTATCCAGATGACTATCCTGTCTAATAGCTTGGAAGGTTGAAGGTGATGATAGACCGAGAGATGAATTGCTGCGTTCGTTTTCGCCGTTCTATCGAAATGCGATCCTCGGTTTTTACTAACAATCTTTTCCATTTTCGTTGTGGTTGAAGTTCTATCTGGCTAAGGCTTATAAGGCGTTTTTCAGTTAAAACGACGTTATTAGAACAATGAAACAAAACACACTACAAGAATAAATCCAAGGATATCTTAGTAGAACTAAGAACGACGGGTGGCAGAAATGAACGCAGCTAATGAAATCGAGTCGGTGCATGACAGATATAAATCTGGACTGATCAGTTCTGATAAAAAATAAGTTTTAAAATCGAAAAGCATGCAAGAACCAACTAGCCTCTAGTGCATCGTTTTGTTTTAACTTTAATAATAATAATAATTTATTCCTCACGCCTCCCAATACAAAATTTCCATATAACTGACACCTTTTATTAAAAGAAAAATGTTATGGCAGGGCGAAGAGCGGATCGACTGCGGCACGATTGTCATTTAAAGTCGTCCTACGTTGAAAGTCTCGAGATATGGTATGTTAATATTTAGGCTATTGGAGAAGGCTTTCAGTGATTTTTTCTTTTGGACTGGGAATGTCTGTTTGTTCCAGATCCTGATGACCCAGGGTATGAAAGAATGATGGTAAGCATTAGACCTTGCAATCTTCATCTTCACAGGCTCCAATTGCAGACTGTGCGATCTTTTGGGTAGTTATTTGAACAAGCTTGTCTTTTACGTTCCCAAAATTTTCGTGAATTATCTTAAAGAGGTTTTTAAAGTCTAAGATCGTTCTTCTTGTCTCAAGTTTGTGGAGAATGAGCCTTTTTAGAGCTTTGTCATACGGAAGTTTTCTGAATCCTTGAAGTCCTTTTACAAAGCGTTTCTGGACTCGTTCTATTCCGTCAGTATCCTTTTTGAGATATGGCGACCAGATGACAGTGGTGTATTCAAGCTGTGGTCTGACGTAGCTTGTGTATGCTGAGATCTTTGAGTGAATGTCAAGGTATTGTAGGGACTGAGTGAGTTGCCAGAGCGGAAATCAGCACTGCCGGTTCGGACCTTAAGGGTCTAGTGCCGCATCTTTTGACTTTTTTTAACCTAACCTGTCTATTCTGATCTACTTTGTGGTCAATCTACTTTGTACCTGAATCTACTTTGTAGATTTCGTGAACTCTAATGCTTTCGTCGTCTCTGATTGCAACTCCAATGCTTGTGTTGCTGCATCCAGTGGCATCCTTTCCATTTTCGTTGTCGTTGAAGTTCTATCTATCTGGATAAGGCTTATAAGGTATTTTTTGGAGTGGGTGTTGTAACGCTTCCGCGGTTTTCCGCCACTCAGGAAATCTTGCATCATCAAGAGGATTATTTGGGTCAGAATAGACAGGTTAGGTTAAAAAAAAAGGTAAAGGTTGCGGCACTAGACCCTTAAGGTCCGAACCGGTGGTGCTGAATTCCGTCTCAAGACCCTTCAGCCATGAAGTGAATGGGGGATGAGGGCCAGCCATCCTGTGCTCTTGCACACCCTTCCAGTGGTTAGGTTAGTCTATGTCAATGTTTTTGTCTATATCTGTGTCTATTTCTATGTCAGTTCTTTTGTCTAAGTTTATTCTGACCAACCTCAATTAAAAGTGGCAGAAAAGGCAGTGGCACTAGAACACTGCTACGCATTCTTTCAGTTAAAACGGCGTTTTTAAAACAGCGAAATAAAACACAATATAAGAGTAAAACCAAGGATATCTTAGTATAGCTAAGAACAACGGATGGCGAAAACGGGCGCAGCTAATAATTGTTCGATTTTAAAACATAGATTGATTATCGAAACCAGATGAAAAGGAAAAACCATTCGAATTAACTGGTAAACAGCCACTAGATTTCTAGCAAGAATGTTGGCAACTCAGACGTAAACCCTGTGTAATGTAGCTGTTTATGTGGTTTAACGCATGGAAAGATATCTTAGAAAACTTCACTTGTGAAAAAAGGGGGCCATGGGCTTGCCAAAACACGTCTTGTCTGTAGTCTATTATAGATTATCTTTTTAGTGTAATAAAACTGTAAGAATAGTAAAATTATTTAGAAAAAAAATTTTCTTTATTTCAAGCTAAGAAGCTTTCAAGCCGACTCTTACCTGGGCTCCTGATTCAGAGCCTGCATTTTTATAAAAAGATTGGTAAGCTGCACATAATCACCTTTCGATATTAATTTTCTTTAAAATAAATTGTTTCGATAGCAATGTAAGCAAAATAGGTAAGGGTCATGTTCCATACCCAGAGGAGCTGCTGGATTCTATTTTTATCTTTTTGCTGAATGAATTGCTTTATGAACTGGGTGTCATTGTAAACATAAGGAATATAATGAAAGTCTGAGCTCCGTTTGTAAAAAGCTATTTTTTAAGCAATTATGAACCAATTTGCTGTTTTTTTTAAAAGATCAGTTTCAACAACAGCTTAAGATAGCAAATTCGGATTTGCGTATTTTAGCTAAATAAATATGCAAATACGCATGTTTTAATTAAGGATATTTTCTTTTCTCTAGCTGGATTTGTCACTGCTACCCTATAAAGCCGTTGGCCCTACCAGAACACCTCAAATTAAAGGATACGATCCACCCGATGGAGATTACATTGATGTGTCCCGAAAATGGGAGTGATTTTTTTTGTAATTATATTAGCTAAAGGAATGTTCAAATACACGGAACTGAATTCTTATATATGGATCCGTGAATTCAGTGGTAAAACTTTTTTTTGGCAGACATTTCAGGGTAACCTATAAAAATTGGCAAAATCAGTCTCGGCAATCAAAAAATTATTTGCAACACTAGTATAAGTACCTTCAAGTTTTTATTTTCCATTTTATATAGTTTTCCAATCTCACAAGCACGTCCTTATTTGAATGCAGTTTTCTGAAGCCACATTGTTGATATAATAGAGAGAGGTTTGATTCAAAGAACCATCCAATTCGTTGATAGGTGAGTTTTTTTAAAAACTTTACCAAGCCGTAGAGTCATTGAAATCAGTCTGTAAAGAGGGGTCTTTCTTTCCTTTTTAGGTTAAATCTTTCCATTTCCGTTAAATCTTTAATTACGGCATCCTCCCACCCCAACCGCCGAATATGCCCTAGCCATCTCAAACATACTAGCCTGCGATCGTTCATCCGCAGAAAGTGTCCTAGCCATCTCAACTTTTCTCTTATTATAGCCGTAGAAAGCGGAATTTAACCACACTTTCGTTGATCCCACGGTTTCAATAGGCAATTTTTCTGGAAAAGATCTAGTAAATCTTCCTCCGTTTTTCAGAGCGCCCATGCTTCAGAACTATATTTGACCACACATCACTTCCAATATTCTAATCTTGGTTCGCAGTCTTATCTTTATTCTTCCAATTTTTTTTTAATCTGAATTAACACCTTGAGCCTTGGCTATTCTACTTTTAACATTTTCACTGCTCCCACCATCTTTACTAATAATACTACCAAGGTAAGTGAAGCTGTCCACTTGATCGATCTTTTTTGTCACCCAACGTCACCTTTTCATCTTCACTTATTATAAGCCTTAGCGACTTAGTCTTCTTAACATTGATTTTCAAACCATTTTAGCACCCTAGACATGCAAAACCTCTAAAATTTCTTTCATTTTGCTCACACTTTCATCTAGGATGTCAAAGCTAGTGTTAGAAAAATTATAATTCACACAAAAATTAATTTTTTAACACCAAGAATACGCTAAAATGTTCAAAATAATTAGGAGAATCTGTAAATGAAGTAAAACAAAGAGTTGTTATGAAGAAAATTAAGAGGAAAGAAAAAAATATAAGTAAAAATACTAGAAAAATGTAAAATTGTTCGGAATTAGAGACCTCTAATTTCTACTAAGTTTCTCTTAGTGCAAAACAAAATACCACCAAAAATTTTTCATCTTTGGGATTCAATGCACAGATTTTTTATATAATTCGCTTTCACAGCTTCAAAAAATAAACTGTCACGTTTTTTTTGGGATGGGGGGATTTTATACCTAAAACCTTGACAAGAGTGTACTCAACAACTTCTTAAATTTTCTTGGCGATCGGATGAATATTGTCGTAATGCATACAGGATACATAGACAGAGACATATACATTCGATTTTACATACATAGATGCAGTTTTTTTCGAAAATTGCATTTTATTTTAGTAGCCTAAATGATGTTTTGTCAGTGTTGTGATTTATGGTTCTAATCTACCATATACTGCGCCATTTAAAAACCATACTTGACGTAATTTAGACAATCAGGTCACAGAACCAATTGTTTATGATATAATATCCTTTGTCTCACAAAATGATACACGTGTTATCTCATATAGTATAGGAACATGCAGTTTTGTTTTTGTTTTCTTGTTAAAAATTGCAGCAAGTTTTATTAATTACAAAAAGCCCTAGATAAAATACAAGCCCTAGCCCTTAAACAGCTCTCTATGTTGTTTCAGTTCCCCGTTAATGGGACAGAAAAAAAAAGAGGACAGGTCGGTACTATCAATGCAAAGAAGTAATTTTTCTTCTTGTTTAAGTAGGAATTTTGCTGCTTCCTCCTGCCTGGTTTTCGGCGATTCCATTGGCGCGGTTGTCATTTCGATCCGACGTTATTTTCGAGCGGCTTCAGGCTGTTTTTGGTATCCACCGGTTTTGGTTCTCACCTTTGCAAGCTACGCTTTGAGAATCCTTCACAGTCTCATCGCTAACTAAAAAGGCTTTACCAACTGATTTGGAGAAATGAAGTATATGATCACCGCCTTAGTTGTGGTAGTGGGGTGTCTAAGTTTTGAAAACGATTTTTTCTTTTTAAAGATAAAGATGGTTTAAATGCCTTTATTTCTTAATTTTTTTATTCAAACAGAATCAGTACCCAAAATAACAATATAAAAACCAACTAATAACGAAATACCAGAAGAAAAACCAAATACCAGCTCAGACACTCAACAAATTTCAGAACAGGATAGAACGTCCCTATTAGCATCATTATCATCGGTCATCAGAAAATGACAATATGAAGAATTACTGCCAATAATTCCAAGTGTAAATATAACTTTTAGGGAATTCCAAAGGTCGTAGAACAGGGACATCGGCATCAAAATATAAAGATAGCGCAATTAGTTTCATTATCGTTAGTCATAAGAAGAAATAATATAAAGACCTGCTGACAATGCAATATGTACATAAGACTACAAGGAAATTCTAAAGATCCCAGAACAGGGATAATGGTTCGACAACGTCAAAATATAATGAATTCCCCTGTTAGTATTATCATCATCAGCCATAAGAAAACAATAATATAAAAACCAACTGTTGACAATGATCGAGAACATAAAACTACTGGATAAATATCAGCTGTGAACCCCCAAAGGTCTCACAATACGGACAAGATGTTCAGCAGCATCAACATATGAGTTTATGTTTGTTAGCATCATTATCATCAGCAATAATATAATGACAATATAAAAATCAGCTACTAATAATCTTAAACTTGCATATAGATTACTATAAGTGGCGTCAATTCCGCAAAATATATGGAGGGGGAAAATGTGCTTTTCGAAATCTAGGGGGGGGCGCTTTTGTTGTATTTTTTATTTTGAAATTGAAAATGACATTTTTCGATGAAATACCCGAAAACAGGTATTTTTCAAAGTCAAGGGCAAATACACCCCTCCCCAATTTACACCACCGATAGCTATCATGCAAATAACAGCAGAAAAACTCATTAAAGATAGCGATGTAAAACCAATTACTAACAATCCTACAGGTACACAGAGCTATAAGGTAAATTTAGCTGAGAAACTCGACACTTTCACATAAAAAACGTATAAAATTGAGCGATCATATAGATTTTAGGAATTAAAATCTTAATTCCCTTCAATAAGCAAATAAATATATCTTGATTTTAGTTCTTAAAAATCACATAATAAAAATAACAAAGAAGAAACACATTTCTAACTTCTTGATTGGTTTTTGAAAGTGTTTTTAAAATACAATATATTTAGCTTCATTCAGCTACAATATATTCTGCTTTAGTAATCTAAAAGGCGGTATGTTACAGGGGTTGTTCTAGGGCAAAATCTTGGGGGGGACAATGTGACAAGGGCGCCAGTGAGCAAAATCTTGGCGGGGGGGCAATGTGACAAAGGTGCCACTAATTGACAAATTTGTTCTAAAAAAGAATGAAAAAAACAGGGCGCCAGAAAAATCTTTGGGCGCCAGAGCCCCCTGGATTTGCCAGTGGTATGTTACACTATATAAACTTTGCAGGAGAGTGAAGAAACCAAAAAACGTGGATCAATTTTTTTTTATTATGGTAAATTTTATACCCAATATAGTAAAAAAAAAATTTATAGTAAAAAAAAATTTGATATTTTTTTTATACCCAAGATCAGGGTTGCCACTGAGAAATGGCAATATCCTAGGATTTATTGAAGAAGTTCCGAAGTTTGAAAGACAGATTGTAGGATCAAGGCTGTATTCAAGGGAAAGGTTTAGAGGGTTTTAACCCCCTCCCCACACACACACACAAATCTTTGTCCAACTCATACAAACGTAACAGAAATGCATGAAACTACATTTTTAATGCGTTTTTTACAAGTTTTTCTTTGTATAAAACCCCCATGAAAAAAATACCCCCCCCCCCCGAACAAAAATCCTGGATACGGCCCTGCGGTTGGATATTAGAGTTTCGACAACAAAAGGACCTTAGCCTAAGTAGCTCCGCTATTTTGATTGAAGAAAAGCGTGAAATCCTTAAAGTTACGAAACTAGATATTTGTAAGATACGCTACTTTTAATGTTGATATTTTAGGGAAATTTATTTTTAACGTTTAACGTTGTTTTTGACATACGCTTTTTTGATATCGTAGAACTTTCTGTTAAATAATATTTAAGCTTGAAAGGGCTGCAGCCGAGATTTTTTCCGGGAGGGGGGGGTGTATTTTTTCGGATGGGTGGATTAAAACACCAAATAAAAAGCGCATCAAAAAATTGTTAATATGTATTTTTGTTACGTTTTTACGACTCGGATAAATAATTTACGAGGAGGAGAGGTTCAAACCCCTTCCCCTCCTGGGTACTCCCCTGGTGCTTGATACACTTTTTTGGAACGAAATTAAACAAAAATACTTTCTTCAAGCTCCTAAGCTCAGGGCTAAAATTTGAAGATCTTATAAACAGGTCTGAAGAAGCGGTAGACCCGTCCAAAACTCAGTGAAAACAATTTTGATCTCAAAAGCTCTTATTCCTAAGTTTTTTTTCAAAACAGAAGAGGATTAAATAATTTTGGAGAGTATATATTCTAATTCTTTTATAAACAAACATGGTAGAAAACCGGGTAAGACTAGTCGAGAGCTTTTATTTCATACAGGGGAAGGGGAATTCTGCAAAATCTTGATTTTTGTTTATCATATAAAATTTTAACAGCAATTGATTGTAATATACTCTCACTGAGGCTTTGAGAACCAACTCTATGCGTCTTGAAAAATTGCTAAGGGTTGAAAAGGTCAATCAAGGAATCCATAGGAGATATTTGGGCTAAGCGGGAAGGCCCATCCCCCAAGATATGAAAATTTTATGATGTTCCAGTAGTTTTCTGTATTTTGAATGTGCTCTATTCGGAACAACCCAAAAGCTAATTTATATATATATATATATATATATATATATATATATATATATATATATATATATATATATATATATATATATATATATATATATATATATATATATATATTATATATATATATATATATATATATATATATATATATATATATATATATATATACATATATATATATATATATAAATCTGACAAAGTATTGGAGGAACAAAAACAGATTTTCGAAAAAAAGATTAAAATTCCCAATTTCGAAGTCCTGGTCCAACGGTAATTCGGTCAGAGATGCCGAATTTAGAAACAGCTTAAACCAATTAGAAACAATTTCTATCAGAAAATGCCTTTAAAAAGGAAGAATCTAAATTTATATGGTTTCATGCATGTGATAAGTTCTTGCAAAGGGAAAGCTCTTTATGATGTGGGAAACAATTAAAATAAAGAAAATAGTTTTTCAGTAATCTTTTTTAACTTTACACCCGTAGAAGTAAACCATTCCTGAAACTGGAATGCTAAAATATAAGTTTTATCATTTTGTACTCAAGAAAGGGAAAAATGTCCAAGGGGAGATTCTTTAAAAAAAATTAACTTCGGAACGTAAAGAGTCAAAAAGAATAGGGAACAGAGGCATGTTGTAGAACGGATTCTCAAAATATTTTAACTTCGAGTAATTCATTTATGCGTATCCTTTGGTTTTAGCTATTATTTATATTTAGCAATATTTTCTTGAGGTGTATTATTTTTCGTGCGGTTATTTACTAATTATTTCTTGAGAATTTTCATTATTCAGAATTTCTACGAGGTTTTTTTTTTCTGGCTCAGCCCTAACTTTTTAAATCATGTTTGTTTTTATCAATACCAACCGATCGTTTAATTTTTTTTTTTTTTTTAAATCAATGCAATGAAATTTTTCCAGTTTTGGTGGATTCATAAAACGGACCCGAGCTCTGTTTTTTAACATTTTGCAATTTTCACTTTCATTTTTTCTTCCGCTTTTTCTCACTTTTGTCCTATTTGCGATGCCTTACTTCTCCCCATGATAATCCCCTCTGACCCCACCAGTTTTGCTAACAAGTCTTACATTGCTTATGGTTATATCATGAGTGACAGATTTACACATATCGTATACAGTTAGTGCTGCGATAGTTGCGCCAACCAGTGCCTCCATCTCCACCCCAGTTTGGCCATTGGTCTTTGCGGTAGCTACAACATCAATTCCGTATGTTGTTTCATTCAAAGTAAGTTTGACTTCAACCTTGCTTAACGCCAGGAAATGACACAAAGGAATGAGCTTAGGTGTTTCTTTTGCGGCCATAATTCCAGCTACCTCAGCCACAGTTAAAACATTCCCTTTTTTGATTTGATCTTCACAAATGAGGTTGAATGCAAGTTCACCAACATGAATGAAAGCGCGCGCGGTAGCTGTACGTACTGTGACTGGTTTATAGGATACATCAACCATTTTCGCCTCGCCTTCGCTGTTGACATGCGTCAATTGAGCTCTGGTACGTGGTTTTCGTCCAATAATATCTGGCCCACGATGTTTAGTCTCTGGACCGTAATATTCGTAGTCCCAAAAATGTGTAGAATCAAATACTTCTGGAGGTATTTTTCCAGTTGCAGACAAATCAGGTACTTCCTTTGGGGGATGCATTTTTGTATCTGAAGAAGAACCTCTTGCTGGTTTTTTCTCCTTTTTAGCTTCTTGGGGGAGGTCAGGCTTTGATTGTTCTATTATGGCATTCTCTAAGGAGTCGAAACTTATTTTCTCGGTGTCCTTTGGTGCGTCAGCATAAGTTGTTTCGTGTGCCGTTGTTTTACTAGTTGTAGGATCATCAGCAAAGGTTTTACTACTTCTACATGAAGAAGAAGAATGGAAGTTTTGAACATGGGCAGTCATTTGCGTTGAATATCCTGGGGAAAACACTGGTAAATTACTTGTCAGGAGCCTTTTCTCTCTTCTTTCTCCTAGAAAACAAAATAGGTATTTATTACTATCTTTAGAATCTAAATTTTACTAGAAAAAATAAATTTCAAATTTAAACTTTAATATCTAAAACTTAAATAAAACGTGTCTTAAAAGCAAGTATAGTCAAGAAACAAAGTAACATTTCCATGCTTAGTGGAGCGTACATAAAAACTATGAGAAGAAGAAGAGGGTTGGGAGGAATTAGCAGCCTAGAAATGTACCTTTTTTTTAATTTTAGTCCCTACCCCCTTACTAAGAAAACTATGGCATAGAAATTCTAAAGAATTCAAGTCGATTTGCATTGCTACTTAACCCTCCATTTATCTATTAAAAGATTATTGCTTAAAATAACAATAGCGATACGAGATTTTATTTGTACTGTAAAATTTCTCGATGCATTAAAATCAGTGTGGTGAGTAGAAAAAAACAGTCATTTTCATAGCTCATTTTCACTATAATAAAACATTCACTGCCATAAAGCCTAAAAGAAAAGAAAAGTGTTGCTTTCGAATTAGAAAGCCTGCAAACCCCTGCTAACTAGGCAGATATCTGTGCCGTTGACCTGAAATACTGTCAAAGTTAATGTAGTAATCGGGTGAAAAAAAAAATCACAAACCGTAGGGAAGAGCAAAGATTTTTTCGATTTCTTACAAATTGAGATACAAAAAAGTTTTGCATCCACCCTCCTCCACAATTAGCCTCTCTGATGGCCAAAAATAATTTTCAAACTTTACTTTACAATGACGTCCTAAAGCCACCAACAATTTTCCTTATTGGTTCCAAAAGAAAACTGGTGCCAGTAATGGAGATACAAAAAGTTTCTTCTCCACCCTCCTCCCCAATTAGCACCCTTGATGACAAACAACAATTTTCAAACTTTCCTTTACAAGGACGTTCTAAAGTCACCAACAATTTTTCTTACAGGTGCCAGTAAAACTTATCTATACCCAAATGGTAATTATAGACAAAATTTATAGAACAAAAAAGGGGGTTTATTTCAAAGTAATAATCAAGAATGTTGTACTGCCATCTATTGGTTCAGAGATTCGTGCTTTAAAAAAAGACCTTCAACTGCTTCACATTCAGTATTTTGCAGAAAAAGGAACAGATACAAAAACTGTATGCTCGTTGCTTAAGCGTAAAAAAAGCTTAAGCTGCTTAAGCGTATAAAAAGCGTAAGGCAATCTACATGAGAATTGAATTTCAGACAAGAAGGATATAAATTTTGAATTCAGCAAAGTGAAAAATTAGCTCCAAACCGTCTAACGGTCTTCTATGAGAATAAGTATTAAGCAGGGAAATGAATCAATCGAATTTTCACACAATGTTGGTAAAACTAATTGTTCTATCTCTATTTCTTCGCCTAAAATTTTTTCTTTCGCTGTTTTGTCCTTATTCTGCAGGAACTTGTTGCATATCGTATAATTTTACAGTAGAACCGAGCGTGAAAGATAGACCGAAAAATAGTCCTTATCAAAAGCTTTGCCAAAAAAATACTAGCAATCTCTTCAGTGGAATAAATAATAAGAGGATTTAGATAAAGAAAGCATACAAAGAAAAACTAAAATAAACCAAGAAACAAGAAAAACCCAAACAAGTAGCTTTGATGAAACTCTTTTTGATGACTAAATTGTCACCAATTGCTGACTAAAATAATGACATAAAACTTAATGATACTCTGATAACTTAAAATATATTAATTTCAGGCAGAATAACTTTTTCGGTTGCTGTTGTAATGATTTCTTAGTCTACCCCACCTCCCTTTCTTTTAATGTTTGAAATTTTTGAAGGGCTAGACTCTGGCACATGAAAAGAAATAAAAATAAACATTGCTCATCAATCCAGCAGTGTGTAAGTACCCTGAGCTTTCCTTTCCACCCTCTACCGATGAAAATTACCGAAAATTTCTAGCGGGAGACCTAACTTAAAATAAAAGTCATAACCAGACTGGATTCATTAACTGGATTCATAACATTAACTGGAGGGACCACATAACTAACCAGACGGTTCGCTCTATCACGCATCAGCCCTTGGTAACAAATGTCACACGCCAACGAAGATGGCACTACTTGGGACACGTTATCCGTATAGCGGAAGATATACACCCCAGAACGGTACTCGAGTGGCAACCAGAGGGAACCCGAAGAAGAGGAAAACCAAAAAATACACTTCGTCGTTACATACCGGCGGCACATGAGGCTTATCAATTCGACAGTCCAACCCCAATGGGAAGACGTCTGGGCAGCAGCGCACATGAGGGATGATTGGCGGCTCTTTCTGGATGCCTTTGGAGGCAAAGGAGGAATCAAGGTCTGAGGTAAAGTTCAATAGATCTGTCATGATATATGTTGCTATAATTTGCATTATTTCACTGCTCATAAGTTGCTCTCAAATTTGCAAGAAGTACACTCTCTCGGTGCTTGGTATTTATAGTAAAATGTTTTAAGCTCCTATCCCCCTCGCTTGGTCTCAACTAGAAGTACTCGGTAAAACCTGAACTTAAGGTCCATAAACTTTTATATATATCAGGCAAAGAGTTATGAAACAATTGAGCGACCAAGATGCTTGTTTATGATAAGAGGTTTTGCGTTTATTATGCTTCTTTCAAGAACTTATTTTGGATTCACAAATATTGAGTTTTCTATTTCTGAGAATTTTTTTCAGATTTTTCAGAAATGCAGATTTCTGAGAAATTGTTCAGAATGTTCCAACTGAACGCATATTCCTCAGCTAAAACCTCGCACAAGCGATAATGGAACATTTTTCCTGAAAAATGTAAACGGAAAGCGGTTATAGCTGAACCAGTCTTCTGCCTGTTCTAAACACTAATATTGTAACAGATACTTAAATGCTAAATAGTATTTTTTCTAAATCACTTCCATATGACTGATTTGCCTTAGTGGAATCGTCCCCTTTTCAAAGCAATGATCCAACCTGTAAGTCGCTCTGCAGACAAGAACGTTGCGGTTCTTGCTGCGTTACATGTTACCTTTAACTGACAATATTTAAACCAAAACTTTTCTTTATAATTGGTCTTCAAGGAACAAGCTATAGACGTTAATGGAATTTTTATAAGAAATGCTAAAAAAAAAAAACTTCAATTAAAAAATCTTAAAAAAAATATTTCAAATGATTCAGTTTTTAAATAGCATAGACATATAACAACATACCAAAGTTTTAAACATACATCTTAATCGTACTTATTCACCACCAGCTTCATTACTTGTACTCGAATAGTTATACAAACTTTAAATTACACTGATTTCAAAGCAAAAGTTAATAGGGATTCGATACCATAAAAATCACGTTGTGAGTCTCAGTATCAACTGACAGTCCCACTAACGAATTTTCCCAGCACCACAAGGAACTTCCAAAGCAATTTTAGTAAAGATTGATTGGGGTTCTTAAATGAGTCGACAGTCGACGTTTGAAAAGCTAACGAGAGAGTAGTTCTTTTAAAAAACGCATAATCTCTTACTAATTGTTAAGAAAACCCTGTCTATTCAACGCACATACAGCATAAATAATATGCAATCCATGTCGGTAAAGATTCCAAACAAGTCGGTAAGCACAACAAGAAACCTTCAAAGCTTATGAAAAATTATTAAATGACACTTTTTTTGTGCTGGTTTTCAATGTTCTCCAAGCAGGTATGCCCTTCTTGCTCTTCCCTTCCTGTTAGGGACTGCCCTTTCCTGAACTTTAAAAAGGAAGTTTTGCCCTGTCCAATCAAAAAAAAACTAATTCCACGCTTTATAATGATGGAAGTTTACTGATGTAAGATTATTTATCTGGACTGAACACAGAAAATTAAGTTGACTGTGCTCGAAGCACAGCCAATTGTAGTGTTTCTACATTATTTATAAGCATTCGGGGGTTTAAATGAGAATAAAATTTCCAATCAAGGGGGTAAGCACAACAGGAAATCTTCAAAGCTTATGAAAAATTATTAAATGACAATTTTCTTTAGTGTGTTTTCAATACTCTCCAAGCAAGTATGCCCTTCCTGCCCTTCACTTCATTTTAGGGACTGCCCTTTCCTAAACTTTAAAAACGAAATTTTGCTCTGTCCAATCAAAAAAACGAATTCCACACTTTATAAAGGCGTAAGTTTCATTGAATCTGAATATCTTTATCTCCGGCACAAAACGGGATAAGTTAAATATTTTGTTCTAAAATTTCTGGGAAAGCAGGGGCCAGCTTTTATTTTCCCGTTAATTATTCAGATTTCTTAACAAAGCCATAAAAGTTATGGCAAGACCGCCCAATTAATCCTGAACAGTTTGACAACACAAACTAAAAAAAATTATAATGGGTGAACTAGGGGGATCCTTCAAGGTATCAAATTCGCTTAAAGACCTTAGGAAAAGGTGGCCCTAGCTTAATTGTAATTTTTGGGGGGACGGTGTTCTTTTTTCCAGAAGATCAATTCACCTATCAGTGGGGTCAGACAAAGTTCTGCCGGCTGGAGAAATCATTCATTTCCAAAGCGGAAATTCGTCAGTTTTATTTTGACTAGTTTCATTTTTCAGACGGAAAAGATATAGCGCCTCCGCTATGTGAATTCCGGATGATGTTTTTGATCTTGAGAAGGCATGAGGTTGGTCAGCCCTACTCATGTTAATTTTTGTTCGTTTTGAGTTTGGCTCGGTATTTATTGTCATTTCTGTTCGTTACGGGTTTCATTTATTTATTGATGGTGATTTGCGGTAAATTTATGCTTGGAAGATTATTTGAATTTATTTCTTCTCATTTTTGGTTTAATGGTGCTTTTAAATTTGCTTTCAAAAACTTATTTGTAGAAAAAGTTTTTCAAATTAATTTTAAAGAAAAAATCCTGTTTCACTGTGTGAAGCAAGTAGGTCTATACTTGATTTGAGCATACTTGCTTGTATATGGAAAGTGTACTTGAATTTTTATACTTGAAGCATTTACTTTCCAATGGTTAGAATTTTTTTTCAAGAAATAGAATATGTACTTTTTAAATTGAACTTGTGCAAGTTTATTTTGAATTTTAATTTTAGTTGAATAAAATTGGAAAAAAAAGACTAGACTCAACAGCCTCCTATTAAAGCTAATCCGAAAAAGTGGTAATAGATATTCACTCATTCTGGTTTTATTGCACAAGAACTCTAACAGGCAAAGAACTTTTAGTTTTTCTTTTTTTTTATTATGTTTGTGAATTCCGGACGATGTGTCTAATTTAGACCAAGGTGTATTCCTGGAAAATCTCTCGAAAAAATTGACTCCTTTGATCCTTGACCAATGACCTAATTGACTCATTTGATATCAATTAAAAAAGAACGTACATAATAAATTTTGTCAGTGCACAAGTATAAGGCTTTTATTTACACATTAAATTTACCCCTTAAGATTGCTCCATGGTTTTCTTACACCCCCCCCCCTACATTCCCTTCAATTGATGCTACTACCTGCTCAACTCTTGATTCATACCTAACCAACAACTAACCTCATTTTCTACCTTAACCACATGAATGTCATTCTTGTACATACTATTCACTTTAATGCGTTTATTTGGTATATTCTGCAATTTCCCCCGTTCCTCTCTAGATTTTGAAAATATTGAAGGTATTTTCATTGAAAAAAAACTTTCTTTTTGGTAATTTCATTGAAAACAAAAAAGCGGAAAAAAACAACAAAATTAAACCCATCTCAAATTTTTTTTAAAAACATTTTGGCACCTTCCCTAGTTATCGTGAATTGAGAAAACTTCCAGCTATACGTACAAGACTTCGGAGAGTGAAATTACTGTTGAAAATGTGCGCAATACAACTTTTACTTGGGATTGACAAAAATAATCATAAATGGGATGTCCATATTCCAATTCAGCAGCTATCTCAATAGACATGACAGCTACCATCCCCCTTTCGTTACCAGCATTACTGGTTACATAAACAAGGGTGCCAACTCACGAAAAATAAAAGGGCGGGCGCAAATGTTTCTCGGAATCTAAGGGGGACATTTTGGTTATTTTCTCGATTTTTTCAATGAAAATTTCAAAAAAACTATTTTTCAAAGAGAATACCAAAAAAACAATATTTATAAAAATCTAGAGGAGGAGGGCAGAAAATAAAACCTCTCAATAGGCGCTCCCAGCAGTCTTTGTAGTTTTCAAATTTCCAATGTAACTCCTAATTGAGCAGAAACCGCACTTTTCTCTGAACAAATGAAGACCATTTGGACGCATAATATCAAAACAGCTTCAGATTTGATTTTCCATTCTAACAAATAAAGAACCCTCACCCTTCCATTTTTTTTAGCTTACCACAACTAAATATTTATTGCATATATATTTATAACTTTGAATGAGAAACTTTATTTTACTTGTATCAAAATGTTGTCTGAGTCACTGTAAAAACAGTTAAGCATTCGCGGCAAATCTTTGACAAAAAAAATTCAAAAGCTAAGCCCTAATCCCCTTCAGCAGGGATTACTACAGACATAACAGCTGGGATTCCTCTTTCTCACCAGTATCACTGACTACATAAATAAAGTCGTTCGTTTAATAATAAGTACCAGGAGACCGAGCTTCGCAGAGTTATAAAAATTATATAGAGTTATAAATATATAGAGTTATATATAGAGTTATAAAATTATCGTGCCGTTGAGGTCTAACACTATTGATCATTGAAAAAAGTTTCGTGAGTAGCCTTCAATGCTTTCTTCAACACAACATTACGACGTCCGAGGGCCGTTTACTGGTGGTAGCAGAACTTTCAATCTATTTTGTCGTTTAACGTGAGAAAATGCTACGTACAATATACCGAGATTTAAGACAGATGTAAGGAGGTCGACACCAACAAATTGGACAGTTTGCCCTTATCATTTATGTACGGTCATCACAAACAATGGTTGAAGTGGAAATTTATGTTGCTGTGTTGTGTCTCCAAGTTAACCTTTATTGAGGTCAAGCGTAACTCGTAGAATATGAGTTTCTTGGCGTGCGTTCGATTCATCTTTCGAGTTTATCCTTCACAGAATCACAGATTTTTATGATTTGTAGTCTCCTTGAAGGTGATCAACAATCTCAGCAGTCACCTTACTTACTTCTTTGGAGCGGCACTAAAATAACACGTTCCTTCATTCCATCGTAATTTTAATTTGCAAGACATATTTCCAAATGCTTCTTCAATTAAATTACCACCGAAGATGATATCCTCAGGTAATTTGATTTCACAGGTGTCATTTTTAGGAAGATTTTCATTTCCTAGTGTCAGGATATACTTTTCAAATTTGATTCACTGTGATTCTCGCATTCGCTTGTGTCCTAACATCATATTCCTTTGTAAGACGTTTAAATTTGCGATTCGTTTTTAGACTCCTTGTCGCATGTCTGCTAACCGCAGATTTTTTGTACCTCATTTCCGTTTGCGATTTGTTGTGGTACTCGTTGTCGCAACTCTTCAATGTGATCTTGGGATTGATATTCATTAAGTATAATCATTACCTCGGATATTTTCCATGCCTTTTGCTTTGGCTGTTCGGATAGGTTTGTCACGTTGGATGGTTCAGGTTTTAAGACAAAAATTTCGTGAGCTAGAATCTGTATATTGACATTTAATTCGATATTGATTACACTGGAATTCTATTCCACTGAATTCCAGACATTTCACTGTCCAGGTTGTTAGATGAAAATTCTTTCTTTCTATTTCTTTTTGTTGATTGATGCTCTATATTTTTAATTCGGAATAACTACCTGAAAAAAAAGTTCTCTTGCACTTTCCCCAAGTTATACGAAATTTCCCAATTTCGTGACCTATCCAGATCGTTTCTTTCAGGCCAGAAAACGTTAATGGGCCAGTTTTCAGAAAAGATTATCTAGCTGCTTTTGAGGAATATATATATATATATATATATATATATATATATATATATATATATATATATATATATATATATATATATATATATATTATATATATATATATATATATATATGCATATATATATAAGGAGACCAGCAGCTTCGCCACCGGGCCCCGGCACTCGGCACGCAGCAGGCTTCTATGTATAGATTCTTATTCTAACCAAAGACCTGAGCCTCTCCTTGATGTCATGACGTCACCATAGGCGCGTTACAACCACCCTGGAAAAAATATGAATCCTTCGTTAAAGTCCTGAGCTACTTAGATCGTTTTTGTGGCCGGCCATACTCGCTTTTTTACTGTCATTTGTTGTTCTCGCTGCTTCTTATCTTCGAACCACCTACTTCTTTGTTCTCGCTGTGGCATATCTTTTAGCCGCATATTTCTTCGTTCTTCGCTTTCATTTCTAATTCGTTCTACTCTTCGTTTTCGCATGTATTGTAACCGCATATTTCTTTGATCCTCCTTTTTGTTTTGATTTGTTTTAATTCTTGCTGCCGATCATCTTCGAACCAGATATTTCTTTGTTCTTCACTTTTCGCTCGTTGTAATTTTCGATGGTGCAAGCATTCTGACTACATATATCTTAGATATTCATTTTCATTCATCATTACTTTAAACTTTTTTTCAATACCCTTTACCTTAGCTGCTCAGATTGGTCAGATCTGTTCATATTGGATTAGTCTTGTCACGTTTGATGGTCTAAGTTCTTTTGTAATGTCGTATGTGTTATGGATATAGGTATGATACGTTCACTATTGAGGGGGGTGATATAAATTATTCTCTTGAAATGTACTCTTAAATATGAAGTCAATCATATGACTTTTCTTGTCAATCATTTGTTTCTTGTGTTATTTTGTCTGCCTCATAGACATTGAAAACGATACAACCACTACTAAGACAAATATGACTTATGTATACTCTTAAAATGTGCTCATAAATATGATGTCACTTACATAAATATTTTTTTCCGAAATTGAGGATTTTAGCGAATTTTCTCAAACTTCTGACATGTATAGGTCGTTTTTTAGGCCACAAAACCAAGGATACCAATTTTCACGAAAAAACATGGAGCCGTTTTCGAGAAAAAAAATACACAATTATTGCTCATTTAAATACAGAAGACTCGCCATACATATATATTTAATTAATAGGACTAGAGATAATATTGGTAAATAGAACTTTGAAAGGCGGTCTTTCTTTGCCAAAATAACTTTCTTGTAGTTATTTCTCATATGCTTTATTTTTTTTATTATTATTATTATTGATGATAGTCACAAAACAAGGGAACTAGTCGCAACTTATCCGCAAGCGGCAATGATCTCGTCTTGTTTCAATTGAAGCGATTAAGGCTTAAGAGACAAATTTAGAATTTTCAATGTCCTGAAAAGTAAAAAAAAAACAAAAAACAAATCCTGCAAACTGGCAAAATTTGAAATTGCTAAAACCTGAAAGGAGAGCATGGGAAAGTCTTGTAACGTAAATTTGTCTTTGATTAGCCATAATGTATGTCTTGAAAACTGACATGTGACAAAATGAAATTGAGGTTATTATTCATAGTCTTAAGAAAATTATGCTGTTTCCGTGTAACGAGAAAAACTATCTTTAAGTTATTTCTTAATACTTTCTATTTAGTCTTTGGTTAGTCTCTAGACACAAAATAAAATCTTTTCATATTTTACCCGAACGATTCATAGCTTATCCTGACAAATCTAAGAAAAATTCAAAGTCGAGACCCCACCCACACATCTTTGAAACAACCAATAGCCCCGACTTAATGAAGGATGCTGTATCTGTAAGAATTATTTGATTTCCGAAAGATTTAATTCTTTAAATATACGAGGTTAAATAAAAGCGCTTTGTAAAAACCCATTAAAAATCAAATTAATGAAAAAAATAATGCTGTTAAACAAATTGACACCAAGCCTATAAATGAGACTAAACCTAAAAATGAGATTGAGAATCATTTTAGATCGAGTTAATGGACAAAGGACAGACACGAGGATATTAAGGAAGAGACATACATTGTTACCCACCAATAAGAATCATCGGTCGGTTCTTCATTTTTGCTAGGCTCAACATTCCTGGAAGAACGAAATTAAAAACTAGTTTTGCATAAATTAGTAAACATTTTATAAGGTAGAAAAAAAATATAGGTAAGTAAAACTTTAGTGTTTATTGTGCATTTATTTCACTAAAGAGAGTGACTACATATATGGCGTTCTCTGAAAAATTGGGCCATAAATCAGCCAATCAAGACACGCCTTGATGGGGTGTGATGTGACCCATCCTTTTGGATGCAGCTTGATTGGTTGAATCTCCTGAGTTTTCAGCCCAGTTTTCCAGAAACCATCAAATGTAGATGCGCTCTATTGCATTTGTTTAGTACAAAAGAGCAACGCTAGATGGCAGATCTTGTTTCTTTTTTTTTACTTTTCCCTCTCAATATATGATGTTTTCGAAGAATATTTATTAGGAAATATTGTTATGTAGTATTATTGTTATGAAATAGATAAATTCGCCATTTTTTAACGAAAAACTATTCGTGGATGACTTTCTAAAATTTATTTCAACTAATTTAAATATTCAACTGATCCCCTGATTTTTAGTAAATATCGTTTCGAAAACTGCACCAAAAAAGCCTTTTGGATTCTGCCTATTGATGCAAATAAAAATAATCGGTGAGATAACTTAAATTTAACATCGTCATAACGTGAAAGAGAAGAGAATAAATTACTAATTCCAAAATTGTTTTTCTTTGAGCACTCAGGTCAAGTACATTTTCCCTGAACAGTTAAGATTCTTAAGATTTCCAAAATGGTTTCTTATAGTGTCCATAGATTTCGGTTTTTTTTTTTTAGGTATTTTTGATTAGTGTGCAACCCTGCCCTTTGTAAACGTTGTCACTTTCCGAAAAATGAATCCAATTAGGACCATGTAATTTAGAACAGCATAGTGCCTTTTGGTTAGTCCCATGGGTACCGGCAGAAAATTTTCCGGGGGGGGGGGGGGGACAGACCAAAATATCAGTGGTGGTTGGGTGACAGGAAATATGTTTCATGAAATTATTTTGGTAGGAATAAGTTTATATTCAAATACTTTTAGGAAAAAAACTCTCAAATAAAAAGAGTAATTAAATTGCATCCAAAATAAAACAAAATACGGTAAATTTTAAACGGCAAGGATTCCAGGTAAAGGGATCAGTTTATTTTATCTATGATATATTCAATTATTATGCATTTAATCTTGAAAAAAAATCAAGCTCAAACCAAATTACAGAAAGATTTATTACTTCCGAAGATAATAACAAATGTAGACTTGTCTTTATGCAATTTTCTACGCCTTAGAACAGTTTACAGAAGGAGTAGAGTGACTCGAAAATCATTCAGCCTGCATAGATACCACGTTTTGATTTGACAAAGGCCATGTAAAATGTACCTCTTTCAATACAGGAAAATTACCCTCCTCGAACTTAAATCCCTTATATATTCAGACATTAAAAAAATAGAATAGCGAAAGAAAAACAAAATCTCTGTTTTTATTGTCCCATTCAACTAAATAAAATGAACAGGTTAAAAAAAAATCGTCATGAGAGAATCTTGTCAAATAGTTTATGATAAAAAAAACTGGAAGTAAAAGTGATTTGGACTTCACCAAGACAAAAAATGGAATTCTCATGACAATTGTTACACCGGCAGCATTGGGTTTTTGATGCTGATTAAACAAAACAAAGAAGTTTTTTTAACTGCAAGTAAGGAGTGACATAAAAGTTTGACCCTTTGTCACAACTAAATTTTTGAAACAATAAAAAAAAATTAGCGTAAAAAGCGAGGCGTTGAGGAGGGGACATTTTTAAAACTAGCATTAAAATACGATTCTTTTGATGTAATTAAATATAAAGAAAAGTTTTTGTTAACTGAAAGTAAGGAGCGCCTTTAAAACTTAAAACGAACAGAAATTACTTCATGTATGAAAGGGGCTGTTCCCCCCTCAACGCCCCGCTCTTTACGCTAAAGTTTGACTCTTCCTCTCAATTCTACTTTATAAAACAGTAAATAGTTTTAGCGTAAAGAGCGGGGCGTTGAGGAGGGAAGAGCCCCTTTCATACACGGAGTAATTACTGTTCGTTTTAAGTTTTAATGTCGCTCCTTACTTTCAGTTAAAAAAAACACTAGTTTTTTTTATTTAATTTCCGAACGTTTTGAATTAATGCATGTCTGATTTTGGCTCTCCGCACATAAATTATTGAAATGAAATTTGCACATTAATTCTTTTTTTGGCTAAATGGCTTTTTCTCAGTTTTGATCAGGCAATTTTGAGAAATAAGGGGTGGGGAAGGAGGCCTAGTTGTCCTCCAATTTTTCAGTTACTTAAAAAGACAACTAGAGCTTTTAATTTTTAACGAACATTTTTATTAGTAAAAAATATACGTAACTTAAAAATTAACTTACGTAACAAACTTCTATATTGTTATATTTTTATTATATATATGAGGGATTTGTCCCCTCGTTAATACCTCGCTCTTTACACTAAAGCTTAAGTTTTGTCCCAATTCTTTAAGAATGACCCCTGAATCAGAAAGGCCGTAGAATAAATAGTTGAAATTACTAAAAATACTTTAGCATAAAGAGCGAGGTATTTAGGAGGAGAAGAACCCCTCATATGCGTAATAATCTCTGTTCGTTTTAAGTTTTAATGCTACTCATTACTTTCAATTGAAAAAACTTTTTCATGTTTATTTTTTCCTTGTTTTTTATAGTGATGCTAGAAAATCCTGTGCCCTTTTCATTGAATTTCTCTTCCCCCATGACATATTCCTCCAAGGAAAGATCTTCCCACATAGTCCCCTCCCATCAACCCCTTCAAACCAAGAAATCCCCCTGAAAACGTCTGTACACTTCCCAATAACCATTACTGTATGTAAACACTGGTTAAAGTTTTTAACTTGCAGCCCCTCCCCCGGGGACTGTGGGGGAGTTAGTCATACCCAAAGACATAGTTATTATGCTTTTCGACTATGCCGAACAAAATGGCTATCTCAAAATTTTCATCCGTTGACTTCGGGAAAAAATGAGTTTGGGAGGGGGCCTAGGTGCCCTTCAATTTACTTGGTCACATAAAAAGGGTACTAGAACTCTTCATTTCCGTTAGAATGAGCCCTTTTGCGACATTCTAGGACCACCTGATCAATACGATGATCCCTGAAAAAAAAAGAAAAAAGAAAGAAAAAAAAAACACCCGTGAACGGTCTTCTGGCAAAAAATACGAAATTCCACATTTTTGTAGATAGAAGCTTGAAATTTTTGCAAAAAGGTTCTCTGATACGTTGAATGCGATGGTGTGATTTTCGTTAAGATTATATGACTTTTAGGGGGTGTATCCCCCTATTTTCCAAAATAAGGCAAATTTTCTCGGGCTCGTAACTTTTGATGACAAAGACTAAATTTGATGAAACTTATATATTTAAAATCAACATGAACATCCGATTCTTTTGATGTATCTATTAGTATCAAAATTCCGTTTTTTAGAGTTTCGTTTACTATTAAGCCTGGTCGCTCCTTACTACAGTTAGTTACTACGAACTGTTTGATTTTGATGAGTAATCAAACAGTTCGTGGTAACAAACTGTAAGGAGCGACCCGGCTCAAAAGTAACTGAAACTTTAAAAAAACAGATTTTGATACCAATAGATATATCCAATAGAATTGGCTTAATATGCTGATTCCAAATATATAAGTTTCATGAAGCTTAGTATTACCCATCAAAAGCTACGAGCCTGAGAAAATTCGTCTGATTTTCGAAAAAAAAGGGGGAAAAATCCCTTCGAAGCCATAGAAATTTAATGAAAACCACACCATCGGATTTAGCATATCAAAGAGCCCTACCGTAGAGTTTTCAGCGGAATTTTGTAATTTTCGTCAGAGGAAAGATCACGGATGCGCGTTTATTTGCTGTTTATTTTTTGCTGTTTTTTATTTATTTTTTTTTCAAGAGTGATCTTACCGACCTATTGGGATTCAAATGTCAAGAAAGGGCTCATTCTAACAGAAATGAAAAGTACTATTGCCTTTTCAAATGACCAAAAAAATTGGAGGGCAACTAGGCCCCCTCCCATGCCACTCTTTTCCCAAAATCACCCGATCAAAATTTTGAGATAGCTTATTTCTTCAGCATAGTTGAAAAGCCCAATAACTATGTCTTTAGAGATAAAATGACCCCCTACAGCTCCTGACGGTTTGTAAGTTAAAAAATTTATCCGTTATTTTATTTGTTGTTGGGAAGTATGAATGCAAATTTGGGCGGGGAGGAAAGGACGAATTTTCTGCTGGGAGGATTTTGCACGGGGGGTATTTTTAATGGAGAGGGAAATTTCCAAAGGGTGAACTTTTCAAGGGAAGTTTTACACTGGGTGAATTGGCCAGAATTCATATACGAAATTTCTTTATATGTCTTGCTTTCTCTTTACACATTCAATTTTAGGCGTGTAGATGCTAAGGGTAATTGTCCGGGACAAATTTTCATCTGGATTGAATTGCCAGAGGATATTTCTTTGGGGAGGGGGATTTTTCCGTGGAGCAGGAGCCAGGTAACCTGGCGTTATTTAAAGACGATCAGAAATTAAATCTAAAAAACGAGATTTTTAAACTGAAAGTGAGGAGCAGCATTAAAACTTAAAACGAACAAAATTATTGCGAAACTTCTTTTGTTCGGACTCAAATACTTTCAATAAATAAAAAGAATAAATAAGGCAGAGTTTACCATAAGAACCCTTTGTCTAATTTATATTCAAGTAATGGCCAGGTCACATAATAGTCGCACTTGATAACAAAAATCAAAAATCATATACAACTACAGTACCAATTATACATGCTCTTTATAACGTCTAGAGTTGAACAATATTAAATTCTTAATGGTATAATTCTAATATGACCAATCAGAGTTAAGATTTAAGGCATAACTTTTTGTAATTAGAAAACATGGAGACTCGGAACAGCAGCAATCCTATCTGTAAGATAAATCTGGTGCATGATATGGACATATTATTAGTAGATAATCGACGGGAACAAATCAGCGTCGATTCAAAACTCCGGCCATTTCAACTTTCGGCTTCTGTAGTACAAGGATGACATAAAAATTAAAGAAAACACATCATTCACATATCTTGGCTTTTTATCGAAAATTGCAACAACGATGTGGCTTGGGCGTTTATCGGGGAGAATGGCCAATAAATAATTGTAGAAAAACGTCTTAACGAAGAATGCTGAGAAGTGTATTGAGAATATCACAAAGTAAGTCTAAGTCGTCTGATCATATCAGTCTAAAAAATCTTGAGTTTTATAGTAATTAAAAAGCATACGATTCAGCTGATAAGGATGCTTTACGGAAGGTCTTTACCAAAGAAAACTAGATTTAGGAAGGATTAGACTAGATTTAGACTAGGATTTAGGCTTACATCCCCGTTAATACGGATTATTTTGATGACTTTGCCCTAAAGAGCCTAATAACGGCTATTGAAGAACGTGGTATCAAACGGGAAGGTAAAGCTGCCCTAGATTATGCAGAGAATATGAGTGTCCATGATTGAAATTATAGCAAAACAAGTGAAATTTTGGAGGTTTTTTGTGTTAGAGGGACAAAAATAGGTGAGAAAATTCATATTAAGAAGACAAAGTCGTTACGACTAAGATTAAATTAGAATGAAGATACTTACTTGTACCTACTTACTGGTACTTGTAGCAGGGCTCAAGCATCGCAGCTCTCCCTGGTGTCCAGTAGCCTCATCATTGTAGTAAGCCAAGAGTCTCGGTCGTTCGCGAGTGATTCAATCAATTTGAGATGATATGATGAAGATATGATGGTAGATAATGATAAAATCGATGAAGTGAATTGCTTCACTTACTGTAGTGATATTGTGAAAAGTAGAATGGTCAAGGCACACTGCCTTTTTTTCTGCAGTTGAAAGCTGATTGGTAGACCGTATATCAAACAGTACGATATACGAAAAAAGATGCCCAGCCACGCTTTCTAGGGCTATAATGAAAGAACAGGCTAAGGTGAATGTGTAACTTTCAAGGATGAAGGAGGATCGATATACAAATCCATCAGTGGACAAACGAAAGAAGGCCGTGGGAATGAGGTGTGAATATTCTAAAAGAACTCTTCATGGGGAGGGATTCAAGAGTAAAGCTTTCAACAGATTGGGTGAAGTAGGAGCGAACACAGCTTTTTTGGCCTAGGGCGACTCAGTGCTACAATGAGTTTTTGTAGTAGCCTTAGTCGATAACGACCAACGACCCAACAGTGTTACTAAATGAATCCTCGTTGACACATCTGACTACAAGCGACATCACTGGTCTACCCACAAAACTTCTCGAAAAGAAAGGTTTTTTTATATAAATGTCTAAAAAATCCCCCTGATAGTGCATTTTTGCCAATGCATAAATAAAAAGCTTTGATTTTCTTTCAACATTTTTAGTAATAAATTTGCAGAAGAATCTGATGTGCTTTAAACACAATTTTATCAGCCAGAGCTACCAGCTTTTGAAGTTCCGTCTGATGCACTACAAGCAGTACATTTATAGCAGTGTAATAGCAGGAGGATCTGATGTACTTTAAACACAATTTTATCGGCCGGAGCTACCAGCTTTTGAACTTCCGTTTGAAGTACTACAAGCAGTATATTTAAAGCAGTGTAATAGCAGGAGGATCTGATGTACTTTAAACACAATTTCATCGGTCAGAGCTATCAGCTTTTGAACTTCCGTCTGAAGCACTGCAAGCGTTATATTTATAGCAGTACAATGGCAGAAGGATCTAATCTACTTTAAAAGCACTTTTATCGGCCAGAGCTATTAGCTTTTGAAGTTTCTTCTGAAGCATTACCAATAGTGCCATTCATTAAAGTTTTATGTACTACTATAGGAGGATCTCATGTATCCTCCTGTCCCAGAGGATCTCGTGTATCCTCCTGTCCCGGGGGATCTCGTGTATCTTCCTGTGCCGGACGATGTCTTGTACTTTTACCGATCAGAGCACCGAATTTTTCAGCTTGAATTCTAGGCGGTAGCCGAATAAATGCATATGCATCCGCATGAAGACATTTTTTGTCCAGTAATATTAAAACGTTTGTAGAAATTAAATGTTATTCCCGATTTATCTACCGCTCCTGAATCAGCTTTTAATGGTATTTTTTTCTCACTTGAGATTTTTTTTTCGAAATGGGTTCATAAATTTTTAGTTACGTTGGCCGTAAAATTCGGCTTTTCGGTTAAATTTTTACTTTTTGACGTTTGGTTAAGTTTGGTTATTTGTCCCAATTCTTTAAGAATGCCTAAAATACAAGGCGGTTGAGTTAGAATAAGAAGCTTCTTTAAAAGTTCTATAGTACTTTAGGAGAAAAAGCGAGGTATTAAGGAGAGGTTAACCCCCTTCACATACAGAATAATTTCTGCTCGCTTTAAATTTCCTAAGAATTTCCTATTTAAATTAACAAAGAATTCCTACAAAAAAAGGAAAACAGAGGAAATAAAAAAAAAAATAGAAACATGAAATTTAGCAAATGAAACTCAACAACAACCAAAGCAAAAATACTGAGAACCAGTCGTTTATAATAAACAACAAAAAGAGGACTTGTGTACTTAAGGGCCAAATTCACACAGAATTCCTAAGGATCTGAAGTAATTTATCTCTTATTCGGCTAAGCGGACAGTTTTTGCTTTAACATCTGCGATTTTCTTCAGAATGCTCTGTAACGAAAAGATGTTAGTATTTAAAAAAATTGTTAAGAAAAGTATCTACCTGCGTGCTGCTTTTTCTTTCTTCCCACTGCTTTGCCAATTATTTCAAGAAGGCTTTCATCATTTTGTCCAGACCTTATGGCATCCCTAAATCAAAAATATACAAGCTAGATGAATTTAATATGTCAAAAAGATATGTTTCAGCTAGCAAAGAAAGTCACGACGATAAATACATCGAAGAGAGGCTCTAAATTTCGTAGTTAAAAAATTACCTTTTTTTCCTTTTTAAATATCTTGCTTCGGCAAGAATCGTGGCAGAAGTACAAGTGCTAGTTTTTGGAATTATCTTTTTTTACGTCATCAAACAGGTACAAACTATTTCACAGGTACAACCGTCATACGGCATGGACACTTAATGGCCAAGACAAAAATAGTTATTACTAGCAGAAGCAGTAACGCTAGTTTGATAAAATGATGACGACAGGCATGTCGGAGCGACAGGCGTATCAGGCCAGCTTAAGCAAAGTTTCTTCTTTTCTTAGCAAGATTTGCGGCACGGCTAATAATACTAGATTTAACAAGTATACTTTTTCACATCATGAAGTGGATACAAATAGCAAACCGCTATTTTATCTATTTTTAAAAATAAATATAAAATAAAATAAACCGTTATATGGCATCAACACTTAAAAGTTGAATAAAACGACTGCAGCCATGAAACAAATATGCGGTTGTAAATGTTGAACTATCACGTAAGACTTCAACATTATATATTTCAGAATTCAGTGTCACTATTTCACCATTTATATTAGCATTAATTTTTTTTTTTTTCAGTATTATTGTTCTGAACAGTTTTATTTTTAGCATTACTATTTAATTATTTGATTATTGGGTTTGTCAGATTTTCTGAGGATTTTTCTGATTGTCCACCCAAATAAAGACGATTATAAGGTCAAAATAACCTTGGGTTTTCAGTTTATGGAAAGTATTTCTATGCAAAAAAGTTATAACGAGCTTCGGTTACATCACCATCAGTCCTTTACACATTCTGGACTTTAATGATTAAAGCATTGAGTTAAAGAATTTAAACAAGCCTGATGAAGGGTTGGTACAGATCCCATTGAAGGTTTTCCTTGGGAATAAATTTGATAACCTTGATGTTTATCATTAATACCAGCTTCATTTTTATGATGTTGGACAGTATTTAAAGATAGCATTAGGTTGACTTGAGACAGTATTAAATTAAAACAAAACATGTTTGTTTTCTATTCATAGGCAGTGCAATAGTGCTGCCTAAGTAAAGAGCGATGTGGGCTGTAGAAACTTCGAAAGGAGCTCATTATATTGGAAACTGAAAGTTCTAGTGTCATTTCTAATGGTCGAAAGATATTGCAGGAGGACACCCCCCCCATGCCCATTATTTCCCCCATTACATCCAATCAAATTTTTTATAGCAATTTTGTTCAACTTAGTTAAAAGGTCCAGTAATTAAGTCTTTGATGACAACAACCCATTCCCCACAGCCCTCAGGGCAAGGGTTATAATTCATGCCCGGGGGCATATAAGGTTTTCATAAATAGGGTGGTTCTATAAATTTCGGGAGGGCTCATTGGATTGGACATCAAAAGTTCTAGTGCTTTTTTTAAGAGTAAAAGTGATCGAAAGACTTCTAGCCTTGTAATTCATGCCCGGGGTGATAAGGTTTTTGGATTTCATAAGGAAATTTCGAGATAGCCATTTGTTCAAAAATAGTCCAAAGATCACATTACGAGGCCTTCAGGGTTGAAACAATCCCCCAGAACCCGGGATACACTAATTTTAAGTTATGCCCTGGGGCATATGAGGATTTTATGGAACGGGTGGCCGTGTAATCTTAAAAGGAGGTTCGCTTGATTGGAAATGTAAAGTTTTGGTTTTCTTTTAAGGGTCAAAGTAATGGCACACACTTATCCCCCCCCCCAAACACACACACACATTCTCCTTTCCCCAACGCATCCGATCGAAATCGTGAGATAGTCATTTTGTTCCAAAAGTCCGAAAACCATATAATAATTCCTCCAGGGTGGACACAACCCCCAGAGCTCAAGGACCAGGGTTGCAAGTTATACCCCGCAGCATAGGCTATAAGGTTTTTATGGAGCGGGTGGTCATATTAACTTCAGATGGGGCTCATTTGATTTGAAGTCAGAAGTTCTAGTGTCCTTTTTAAGAGTCAAAGATGAATGAAGGGCACCCAGAACCCCCCACCTCATGTCCATCATTCCCAAAACACATCCTATTAAAATTTTAAGAGAGCTATTTTGTTATGTCTTTGAGGATCTCAACCTCCCCACAGTACTCAGGGCAATTGCTATAAGTTAGGCAATTCGATAATAAGTGCTTCCATTATCCCAAATTTCCAAGGTTTCACCGGATTTCTCCAAAAGACCACCACTTTTCGAGGGAGAAGGCCTTGTATTAGGGAGGCTTACGGCAGATGTCGAATTTTACAAGCACCGATTTACACATTGCACTCCTATCCATTGTTCATTTCTGTTTTGCTTTGATATTGTTCTTTTTTAATTTGCTCATGTCAGTGCTACTGATTAATTCTGCTTAATTTTTCACTTGGGTATTTAGGGCCTAATCAACTCATCACAGCACAAAGCCAGCCGAGGCCAACATATGGGAAAGATGTTTTAGTTTTATAATCACCACACGAGTCACCACTCCTCGAAGGTGGAGGCCATGCATTAAGGATGTTTCCCGGTGGAGGACCTAGAAGTTTTTCGGCTGTTGCATTTCAATCTATTATTCACATCTTTTTAGTTTGGCATTATCCTTTTTAATTTTCTCAAATCGGTATTATTGACTCATTCTGCTTTATGGGAAACTACCTCTATTTCCTTCCTTCGATTTTTTCAAGCTATTCGATAGTAATTACAGGACGAATTAAGTAATTACAGGACATTACAGGACATTAATTACAGGATTCTAATAGTAATTAAGGTCCTATACAGTCTACAAAAGTCCTGTAGTAATTACAGGACATTAATTCTATAGTAACAACTAATTACAGGACGCAGTCACCTGAGGCCAAAAGAACACAAAGGCTGTTAGGTTGCATGTTTTAATTAAGTAATTAAATTAAAAAAAAGTAATCACTTACTTTTTATAATGACATATTAATAGCCTCAATTAAATTTCTCAATTAATTGATTAAATAAATTTCTAAATTAACAAAATCCCTTAATTCAAAGAGTAAGAAATTTAGATAATTGATATAATTAATCTTTAAAATTATAGGATTAATGCTGAAGCTTCTGTTAACTGATAATTAATCTCTTTTTTCAAGAATGAATTTGGCAGAATCCGGTCTGCAGAAAGTGGGCCTGTGTTGGCTTGAGAAAATTTTGGCAGGTTACCTATGCTAGTTGTCGTTAGTTGGTAAGTCTATTAGTGTTATAATTCTGCTGCCTATACTCTCCCTTATATTTTCAAGTACTTGAAAGACAAGTATGCAACGGTTTAAGATAGGCTGAGAAAGAAACAGATCGCCAAATGCTAGATGGCGTTGGTGATTTTTCTTTTTAACACTAACGTCAGGTCCCACTCTCATAAATTTTCCTTACTCTTTACTGCAGCCCTGAGAGACTGCATACGCAGATTTTTTCTAAAGACATAATACGTGGGAAGAATGAATAGCTAACTATACGAAGCCACAAATTGAATGGTTAACCAAGTTTCCAAACCGATAAAACTAAACAGTAAGAAAATCCTCAAAAAATATTAAGTTGCTGGTCCTGTCAATAATGCAGTTACGACCGGGTTGAAAGGGTTCAGTACAATTTTTTGGACTTTTGTTGATACACTACATTTTGACATTTGGCGCTTCAACTCCAACTGTGAACCGCGAACTACTGGCAATATTGAAAAATTAAATAACTTAAAAATTACTAAATTAAGGAGTTTATTGTGACAAATTCATGCGTTTGGAAGAGATGATTGTTAAATAATAAATTTGATTAAATTTTAAATTGAACGGTATGCTTCAATCTTAGCTATACAGCAAGGAATACTGTATCATTATAAGGACCCCTTTAAGGATTACAAATAAAATTTTTGTGATATCAACAATTATTATACTTAGAAACAAAGTTGAAGGGTGCATTGAAGAGAAAAATTTATCTTTTACCTATCGAATTAGTCAAACATTTGACAATTTTATCGACATACCATACAAATGTTAAACGCTACATAACAGGATACTCACATTAGTGATTCACATTAGGCAATCCAATACCATCTTTCCACGACATAATTATCTTCTTAATTTGATGCTACTGTTTTGTTTTTCTATCTCTAAGCCCTTTAGAAATATATATATATATATATATATATATATATATATATATATATATATATATATATATATATATATATATATATATATATATATATATATATATATATATACTAAGATTTTACTAAGATTCTAAGATTTTACTAAGATACTAATAAGATAAGATACTAATACTAAGATCCCATACAAGTGTTAAACGCTACATAAGAGGATACTCACATTAGTGATACTTCTGACTTTCCGAAAAGACAGACTTTCAAATTTCCATCTGCAGTAAGCCTCAATCTATTGCAAGAGCCACAAAAATTGTCAGTCATAGAGGTTATAAATCCAATTTGTCCTTTGAATCCAGGTACTTTATATGCTTTCGACGTATCATTCTTCACATCTTCTTGCCGTTCTAACTCTGGAAACTCTACTTTAATCATATTGAGCATATCTTTATAGGGAACCATTTTTTTATTATTCCATTTATTACCGTCAAAGGGCATATATTCAATGAATCTTACGTCAACGCTTCTATTTTCAGTGAATTTGACAAAGTTCAATATTTCATCATCATTTAAACCACGCATTACCACGCAATTAACCTAAAAAAAAAGTTGGTATATATTAATTGAGCTAACCAGGAAAAACCCTTTATAGATCTAGAAATTCTTCTAGGGGGAAGTTTAGTCAATCCATAGCTTTAGCGGCCTATTATCTTCCACTCATAAAACAGGGCTGGCACAAGAGGGTGCTGAAACGGGTGCCTACCCAAAGTTCAATATTTCATCATCATCTAAACCACGCATTATCACGCAATTAACCTAAACAAAAGTTGGAATACATTAATTGAGCTAACCAGGAAAAACCCTTTATAAATCTAGAAATTCTTCTAGGGGGGGGGGGGTTTAGTCAATCCACAGCTTTAGCGGCCTATTATCTTCCACTCATAAAACAGGGCTGGCACTAGAGGGTGTAGAAACCAATGCCTACCCAAGGTCCTGCACTTTTGGGGGGGGGGTCTCACGCGTAGCCTTCTTAAAATTGCAATATAGCAGGAGTGGCCCACGCGTTGCTCGTGGTCAAGAGGCCCACTATGAAAGTTTCGAAAGTGACCCGCAGAGTTTAAGTTGAACAATTTGTTTGCGCTTGAATTAATATCCATCCGATTCTAAGTATCTTTAAGTAAAGTTACTTAAAGTATACGGAAACTTTTATATTTTTATTCTAATATAAAAAATAAATATAACTGGTAACAAATAAAAACTCTCATAATCTAATTAGAATTTGAAATCATATTTATCTCCAGAATATTGCAAAAAAGGAGTTACCTGTATTATAACTAAAATATTTTATTCTAAATTAATTAATTAATTAATAATGATAACAATGGAGGAAAACAATAATAAACCCAAAACTTCTGTAATTTACCAGAAAATATAATTCACGTCTCTTTTCTATCTGCATTCCATAAGAAACTGTCATAATTTGGTTCAAAACCAGTAGTGGTAATGGTACAATGAAGGGGAAAGGCAGTTTATTTTTGATTCGAAACTAGTAATGGTGATGGCAAGATTGGTAGAAATAATGGAAAATAATGTTAATTAACTCAAAGATGTTGTATTGTACTTGACAACAATAATGGAAAATTATGGTGATAAACCCAAAACAATTTTAATCGACTTGACAGTATAATTCATGTCCCTTTTTTCTTGTATTTGAATATTTTTTCTTGTATTTTCTTGAATATTTTTTTTTCCTGTTTTTTCTTGTATTTTTCATGGGAAGGGCACTTTAATTTTAATTCAAAACTAATAACAGTAGTGGTAATATTGATAATAGTAATAGTAATAGATTCACAACTTTTATTATCAACTTCAAAATATAATCAATGTCCATTTTTTCCCCTTTGATCCATGGAAAATGAACTTAAGTTTCGATTCAAAACAAATAATGGTAAATGCAATACCATTAGCAATAATAGAAAATAATGGTAATATTCAAAACTAAATGGTAATCGTAATGTTGTTAATAATAGTGGGAAATTATACTTTTAGACTCAAAAGTTTTGTAGTCAACTTGACAATTTTTTGCCTGTATTTCATGGGAAAGGAACTTTAATTTTGATTCAGAACTAATATTGGTGAAGGTAATATTGGTAACAATAACAAAAAAAATTGGTGATAAAATAAAAGCTTTTAAATTCTACATAGAAATCGGGTGATTCACCCCCAGTCATGCTTAGCACTCCCGGCCAAAGGCAAAGAATTAGGAGATCTGTAACTGCACTACGCAGGCTATTGGTCTGAATGCAAAAAAACATTATTTTTAAAGCAAAAGGAGTAACATGTCTATACAAAATATTATGAGAAAAAAATTGTCAATATTCCATGCTAAAGCTAATTTAATGCAGAATCTAAATAATTAAAGAGAGCTATTCTTTGGAAAGGCCATAAGCCAGTTTCTATATATGATATGCCAGTCGCTATACCCATGTTTTTGAGTCCCACATGTCTACTTTTTAAGTCTTGAGGTAGTATACGTGGAGTAAACAACAAATAATAAGTAGAACAATAGGCTATTTTTTTCCGTAAGACAGCGAAATTCCAAACTTTAAATGAACATTTCGACCCTATATCCAAGGGCCATCTTAAGCATAGCACAATAAAAATATAAAAGAAATTTACAGTAAAATAGGACCATTAAAACTAAAAAAATATATATATATATTTATATAAAAAAAGAAATCAGTCCTAGCATCCTTACTTCAACAAAGTTCAACAACGACTAATACGTAAAATGAGGTTAGTCAATGCATTTCATTCAAGTGAAATAAAAATAATTAAACAAACCCTTTCAATGCTAGTCTTGCCTTTTTGGCAGCTAACCTCAAAGGCCTTTTTATAGCAGGTTCACTAGTTATTGTATATTGGTTTTGTAATATAAAATTTTTAAATTATTTTTAATTTATTTGAGTAAACATTACCACAGGAGCTCCACTCTAAAATCTAATCAAATAAAAATCTTCAAAGTGAATGTTTCAAAACAACTTTAATATTAAAATCTCCAGGACAAATTCGAAAATTTTTGAGCTTTCAGCTCCTTTTATCGATAATTTAGAATAGAAATAATTTCTTTTTACAACATACTTTGACAGGACTGAATCCCAGTTCAATAGCCAGATCAATGCTTTCAATAACACGTTCCCAGCCACGCCGACGGGTTATAAATTCGAACTTCTGAGGTATCAATGTGTCAAGCGAGATATTTAGGAGGTTTAGTCCCGATTTTTTCAGCTCTGGTAGCTTCCTAGCTAATGCAATCCCATTAGTTGTCATAGCAATTGTATTCAGTCCTTCCAAGTCAGCTAAACGCCCTAAAATGATAAAGGCAAATGAACAAATGCATCAATATCCCTGGAAAACTAGATCCCTCAAGCCCCCTCCCCAGAAAGATGGAGTTTATATAGTTTACACAGTGGTCTAAACTGTTCCAGGGGTTGGTGGAATCCAAAAACAAAATCTTTCTTCCCCCAGAAAATTTTAAATAAACCGGCAAATGTCATATGCAATTCCTTTTTTAAAAAATGCTGGCTGCAGTCCATCATAACACTCAGGGCACCTTGCCCTGCCTCCCTCTTTGAACAGACCCTGAGAGTAGCTACACAAAGATCTTTCCTCTTAGTTGACCTATCCCCCCTGTCTGACCTCCTCTGAGATAAAATGGTAATTCTCCTGCAAGAAAAAGAGAATGCCCAATAATATCGGTCATTAAGGCCATACGATACGTTAAAGAATCACCCTATCTCGTCCATTATAATTTTTTTAGTTCGTATGGCCAAACTGTTTAATTGGGCAGTTTTGCCACAGCTTACAAATAACAGATCCAAATAAACGGTAAAAAACTATAACCCAATATCTACTTTCCCAGGAATCTTAGGAAAACGATTTAACTTTCTTTGTTTTGTGTTGGAGATAAAGATATTCAGTTTTAATGAACTTATATCATAATAAAATGCGAAGTTTGTTTTTTTCGTTTAAACGGACAGAGGTTCAGGAAAGGGCGGTCCCTATAATTTTCTAAAAATACCTGCTCGGAAACGCTAAAAATTCGTTCAAAGTAATTATCATTTGAGTAATTTTGACACTTTGGGAGTCCCCTGCGGTGCCCCTCGTTTTTACTGAAAAACTCGCAAACAAAAAGAAGGAAAAATTTCGCCGTCTTTTCAATCAAACTTCATAGTCAAACTACAGATTCTCGACAAATCCCGATGATATCTAGGCGCAGGGAGAATTCACTAATGTACATAAAATGTAATGTACATATAAGTTAAACTTACAATGCACACTCAATCCTGTAATAAAGAAATCAGTATTTTGGTTCTGTATTGCAAAAACTTGTTATAGAAAGTGCAGTTGTTTACCTTTTTGCACATTAAATTCATTTAACTCTTATCAAGGTGAATTTCTACCCTTTCAATTGCCAACAGTGTAAGTGAAGATAAACTTTCTTGTCTTGTGGTGTTGTGGTAGAAGCTCTTCAACCATCAAAGGCAAGAAAAAAGATCTTCATGCGATACAGAGTTCATAGGAATAGAAAAACATTCACAAGTATAATAAAGAATAAATAGAAAGTACTGTGTCTTTGAGACGGTCAGCCGATGCCGTGGCTCGCAGAATCATTTTTAGGATATTGTATCACCTTAACTTAAATTTCTCATTAAGTGTCGTGCCAGTAAAAAAAAAATCAGTCAAATGCATCCAAAAAAAAATCCCCCAAAAAAAATTACAAAAGGGTTCAAAACTAACTCTATGGTTCTTAGCACTTTGCTTTTACAAAACAGCAGACAATAAACGACTTTTGTCGACATAGTGCTTCAGAATCCGAACCTTAGAACAATGAACGATCACGTCTAAATGCAGGCGAGAGGGATCCTCTTCCGTGAAATTTCTCCAAGAATATCACTACAGAATTCGAAAAAAAACAGGTAATCCTGCTTTTTTGCTTTTTTTTTATTCCGCCTCTGCCTTTCAGTTGAAAGTGCTGTGATCTCTCTCCTCATTAAGAAAATACTCTGATACTCCCCCTGGCATAGAGTTGGACCTGTGTACCTATATGCGTAAGGATTTGTCGAAGTCAATTGACAAAATATTAATTTGAAGACAGCGAGATAGTCGAGAAAATGGTACTTAATGGTAATGGGAAGCTAAATGGTAATGGTTAATAGGAACTGATGGGGATAATGGTAATGGGAACTTAAACGGATAAGAAAAATGAAATAATTCGGTCTCATTCCTCTTGCATTAAATCATTTTACTTTTTAGCTTTTGAGACTACACCATCGCCCTCTTTCTTTTCAAGTTTCCGTTTAGGCCAAACTACAAGTTGCGTCCACTCAGTGAAACTGGCCAAATTTCGGCCGATTTTTGTTAATTAAAATGAAGCAAGCTTTTCAAATGAAAGTAAAAGGCAACTTAATTTGGTTTTAAGCTTAAAATTCAAAAACCAAACCAATGAAAACATGAGGGAGTTGCGCTCCTCTCAGTCCCAATTGCTTGCCACTAAGTTTGAGGAAGGTGCTGATCTAAAAGGAGCTATTGGTGGATTTAATCTAGACCAGAGCTGGTTGTGGTGGTTTTTGGTGGAAGAGTAAGAAAAGCTCTTAGAGTTGTAGCTCAAATTCAATATTTTTGATTTTTTGCTTTATTTTGTGAGCACGACGACCCGAATTAATCAAAAATGGTTGTGATAAAATAAAACATCATAAAACGATATAATGCCGGTTGTAATATCGATGTGATTATATAATATTTTATAATATATAATATATTATTATTATACAATATCGATTAATAGATAAGTTGAAAAAGATTAAAAAAAGGAGTGATAAAATATGGCATAATACAATAATATAATATACTGATATGTATCATAAGAAGCATATACGAAGCCTTTTGATTAAAAAGTTGAGCTTTACTGTGAAGAGTGAGTGCCCTTTCTGTGTTTCAGAGTATCAAGTGTCTCATAAGCGCTAAGCTTCTTTGGCAAAATTCAGACTGCAGCAAATACAACCTGCTGGTAATTGCAAGATTTTCATTTGTCAAATATCTTTCAAAATTTTTAGCTACACAATTACACGGTCTGAAGCAAATGCGACTAAATGAGTCCGGTTGTTCCGTGAGCCTTGCGATAAAAAAAGGTAAACTTTTATGACATTATTCTTGTGTTAAAGCAATCAAAATTCAAGCGTTGAGACGGAGTTCAAAATTAAGCGTAAAGAGCGTTAGGCTGAGGGGTGCGACAGCCTTCTAGTACAAACAATAATTTCTGTCCTTTTTAAGTTTAAACTTTGCTCATTACTTTCATTGCAAAAACTAGTTTTTCAACGCCCCTGACTACTCCTCAATCAGCCTGGAGCACTTCACCGAGTTGACTAAGACGAGTCACTCGTTTGGTGCCTTTAAAAAATTGTAAAAACATTTTTAATCTCTGGATTTTTTTTCTAATTTCTTTTTTTACTTCTTTATTTATTAATTTTTTCCTTAACTCCCTCGGGCAATGGATGTCGCTGGGTCATGTTGGAATTGTGCGTACCATTCTTTATTGTGCAAGACACTTTGTTCCGGCTTGGTTTTCGGCGGGTAGTCAGTGGTGGGCGGCTGATTGTTTGTTTTGTGTCTGCTTTTATTGTGTTGTTTTTATTTCTTTCTTGTTTTCTCTTTTTTTAGTTTTTTTTTCTCTTTCTCCTTGCATTCCCACCTATGGAATCTTACGCATGAGATGATGTTACGTACAGAGCCGGCGTACATGATGTTGAATGTACTGTTGTTGTTCACTATCATTTGTTGACTATATGGGAATAAATATCTGTCTACACATCCAACTATTTATATGTTCATTTTTAATATCATGTTCACATCCTAAATATTTCTCAAAATTTTCTTTCCTTTCTTACCAAATAACACAGTTATATTTCGGTAACACAGTTATAGCTATTTGTCTATTCACAATGACAGATTGAAAAGTAGCTTTGTAGCTAAAATTTCAAAATGGATAAAATTCTAAACATAAGCATAGAATGGATAAGAGACGAAGACTGATGGCTGAGTGTGCAAGAGGATCAAAGGATATTTCCGGATATTTTGGTAAGAACCTTTTTTTTCATTTTAACAAGAAGAGCAAGTTTAGTCTACGTATATTTATCCACATGAAGGAAGGTTAGGGGGCCAATTCAATCTATATATAGATCTGAAAGGTCTCGCATCAAAGGTTTAAAAATTTGGATCTAAAATTTGAGGCTTTAACCCTCATCACACCCTAAAAAGCATCCAATTATCGCCCCCCCCCTCATTCACGGTTAGTACACAACTTCAGAATACCGTGCAACCGTTAATATTACCGTACTAGGCGTTTATAAAAAAAAAAGTTCGTTTTGCATGGACTATAGGGACGAGTGGGACTATAGGGACCATGCGGCAGTATGACCTTGGAAACCGAGAATTTATATAAAAAAATTGCTCTTCAGCAGTTCTAAATTGACTACATACCTCAGAGCGTTCACATTACAGGATTTTTGCCATTATTGGCCAAAATCATAGTTTTGGAACAAAAAAAGGCAAAAATTGACCCTATGCTGTGGGACAACCTCTTTTTTCCCTAAAAAAGGACACTGAAAAATTTTTAACTTCCTTTCAAATTGACATTTTCTTAATATTCTACGACTACTGGTTCAATGCGATCACCCGGGCATAAAAAAAGCATATTATTATCACTATTTTGTTTTTTAGAGTCTTAGCTTCTATTGACACCGTTCGCTTTTCAATGGTTTCTTAAATTCATATCTAGAGCAAGCTAAAATTAAACAACTTAAAAATATACCATGAATACATACTGACTATTTCAATTATATCAGGCCTGATTGTGGGTTCCCCACCAGTTAATCTTATTTTATCCACTCCTTCTTGGACAAATAACTGGGCGATCTTTAGAATTTCTTCTGTTGTTAGTAGTTTAGCTTTTGGAGTAAGGTCCACGCCTTCTGCAGGCATGCAATACTGACCTGAAAAGATCTTTTAGTTAACTAAAGATAAATTAATTAGGCAAAGATAAATAAACTAATCAAAAATTAATGGTTAGTACAGAGCAGGAAACAGAACAGAAGGATATTGTAAACACAGGTACACACAGGAACTCTTTTTGGGAGGCAGGGGTATAAATATGAAAAAACAAAAACAAGTAGGGCTATAAACCCAGATGCCCCCCCAGTGTATATTTTCAGGTAAGTTGTTTAGGAATAATTTTAGATATTTTAGATAAGATTTATTATTTTATCTAATTTACTGTCTTAAAGCTTTGTCCATTATTATATTATTATATATTATATATATTTCAAAATTTATTATATATATTTCAAAATTTCCATTTATTCAAGAATAATGTAGGTATACAGCTTATTGACGAGGTTTCAAAGATTACTGGGTACTTATGTATTAGCCAGTATACACTCGACAAGTTAGCTAAACCTAAGATCCAAGAAAACCGGTTTCATAGCCACAAACACAAATGACTGGTGACAGAATGCATTCTACTTGTATAGTTTGGGCTAATATTCGTACACTCGAGAAGTTTGCTGAATGTAAGATCTAAGAAAACCGGTTTCATAGCCACAAAGACAAATGACGAGTGACAGGATGCATTGTACTTGTATAATTTCGGCTACATATTTGCACATTAGGGGGTGGGGTAAGGTTAGGTTACCTTACCCCCATTCCCCTCTAATGTGCAAATATATAGTCCTAATCATATTATTATATAGAATAAAGTTTTATGTTTTCATTATATTTCGATATATTTCATTAGGATTAACCTAACTTCACTTTTCGAGTGTGTACTGGCTAATGCGGAAGTACCGATTATTCTTGATGAACGCAATGGTGTGTCTACTCATTTTGTTCTCACGAAAGAGCAACTCGAGATAAAAAAAAGAAAAAAACCAATACTTCTCCACTTTCCATTCAGGTTTAGAACACCCAGGAAGGGTATAAGTGAAAGGCCCATATTAGGCCGAGACAATTTGATTGAAAAATATGCAAAACCTATAATAATTTCTTCGGAGGTTCCCAAACCTTAAGCTTCAAACTAAGTGAGACCCCGGCTCGCTGCAGCATGAGCACGAACTACTTGTGTCTACAATAAAAAGGACCTTAATTTAAAAAAAACACGTGAGTTAGAAGTTGCGGTTTCAGTTAGTTTTATCGAGCATAAAATCTTAATCTTGTTTCGCCTTAATTGTGTTTGATCTAAACTAATAGAATGCAGCAATGGTGTATTTCTACTAAAAATTTGTAATTTTAGCTTCAGTTAGAAAATTTACACCTTAACGGTTCATCACCAAACTAGACTGGTCAAAGGTCCATTGAGATAATTCAAAATACGTCTTGTGATATTTTCTTTTCCAAGATTTTACACCATTATTCTAAGCCGAGAGCATGTGTTCAGAGCTCAGTTTTATCCCTTTCAGCAGTTTGTTCTTTTCTAGTTTGATTTCTAGTTTTCCAAAAATCCATGATTGCAGTTTGATTTCTAGTTTTCCAAAATCCATGATTCTAATCACTCCCAAAATCAAATAGAAAATGAGCTACGATATCTTGAAGCCCTAAAAAATAAAGATCCTCTCTCAAGCAATTGTCCATTATTAAATAATTATACAAAAAGTGTAATATAACAGTATAAAAAATTATAATAATATACAATATAACATATATGTTACTAACGAATATAACAATATAACAAATTATAGCAATAATATAACAAAAAGTAATAAGAATTAATAAAAAAAAATTGCTTCTCCGCTTCCTTTAAAATATGTGCCTTCAACCGAACTGGCCGGGTAGCCAGTAATTTCTGTTCGTTTTAAGTTTTAATGAGGTAAATGAAAAAATGAGGTATTACTCCGTATATGAAAGGGGCTGTTCCCCGCTCTTTACGCTAAAGTTTGACTCTCAACTCTACTTTTTAAAACAGTAAAACACTTTAGCCTAAAGAGCGGGGCGTTGCGGAGGGGAAAAGCCATTTCATATACGGAGTAATTTCTGTTCGTTTTAAGTTTTAACGTCGCTCCTTACTTTCAGTTAAAAAACTAGTTTTTTTTTATTTAATTTCTGAATGTTTTTGAACCAATACATGTTTTGATTTTGGCTCTCCGCACATGAATAATTAAAACGAAATTTGCACATTAATTTATTTTTGGCTAAATGGCTTTCTCATAGTTTTGATCGGACGATTTTGATAAAAAAAAAAGAGCGGGGGAGGAGGCTTATTTACCCTCCAATTTTTGGGTTACTTAAAAAGGCAACTAGAACTTTTAATTTTACGAACGTATTTATTAATAAAAATTTACGTAACTTACAAAAATAACTTACGTAACTAACTTCTAAATTCGTATGTTTTTATTACATATATAAGGGGGTCCCTCCTCAACGTCCCGCTCTTTACGGTAAAGTTTGACTCTTTCTCTCAATTCTACTTTATAAAACAGTAAATAACTTTAACGTAAAGAGCGGGACGCTGAGGAGGGAACAGCCTTTTAATATACGGAGTAATTTCTGTTCGTTTTAAGTTTTAATGTCGCTCCTTACTTTCAGTTAAAAAACTTGTTTTTTTATTTAATTTATGAACATTTTTGAATTGATGCATGTTTGATTTTGGCTCTCCGCAAATGAATAATTAAAACTGAATTTGCGTATTATTATTTTATTTTTTTTTTTTTTTTGCTAGATGGCTTTCTCTTAGTTTTGATCCGACGATTTTAAGAAAAAGGGTGGGGAAGGAGGCCTAGATGCCCTCCAATTTTTCGGTTACTTAAAAAGGCAACTAGAATTTTTAATTTTTAACGAACGTTTTTACTCTTATCTACCTCCATAAAAAATCCTCCTACGTAGCCCCCTCCCCTAAACCCCCCTCCCCAACTAAAAAATCCCCCTGAAAAGGTCTGTACACTTCCAGGTCTGTACCATTACAGTAAGTAAACACTGGTCAAAGTTTGTAACTTGCAGCCCCTCCCCCGGGGACTGTGGGGGAGTAAGGCAGCCCCAAAGACATAGTTATTATTTTTTCGACTATGCTGAACAAAATGGCTATCTCAAAATTTTGGACTATTCCTACACTTTAGACTATTGCTATTCCTTCAAAGGAAACGTTTATCGAAAAATTTCCTAAAATTCCTAGGCCCATCACTTTTCATGTCCTTCTAATAAAGATATTTTGTAGTGTGTTGAATTGTTTCTGTTTCTTACTCTTTTTATGATTATGCTTGGTCTAATTTTTCTTTGTTCATTTCTCGTATTTTTCTAGTTTTGTATGTTCCAGTCAGTTTTTTTTGTGTATTTTTTTTTCTTTTTTTTTTTTCCTTTCTCCCCTTTAGTCCTCTTTTCAGAATTGTTATGATTTTTATTATAGAGGGCTTAAATAAATTATTATTACTATTAAATACCAGTTTACAATTTATTTTTGAAAATAAACGGTAAATCCTTCTCTCCTACATCCCTAAGCAGTCGGTGCCCTCTCCCCATCCTATACAGATCGCTGGTATAGGGATACAGCCGCGATTTGTTGCCGCCAAACACAAAATTTTACATTTGAACAGATATTGTATAAGTGTTGATGTCTGGTCTGACATGTGCCTAGCCAAGCAAGTCTAACTAGAGACGCATTTGAACGCCGCTTTACGAAACCAGAGCAAATGTTGTAGTTTTTATTCCCTGATCTCATTCTCCTGAATCTTACGTTCCTGAAAATTTGGTACCATGTTCGTTTTGTCTAGGACGGACACCCTTCCTCCCAAAAGAGCAAATAATCTGAAACTGTCATGATTCAAATACATCCCAGCGATGAGCCCCCGGAGGAGAATGCAGGGATAAACTTATTGTCATCCTGATTCCAACAGTGTGTGCTATGTGTATGGAGAGCGTTAATGGGAGAGGACGTAAACAAACTAGAAGAAAAACTGAAAAATAGACGCATTTTTTAGAAAATTTAAGAATCTCCTGGAAACTTATTCAAATATTAAGATTCCTTGGGGGCACGGCGAAGAAGAATTTATCCACTGCGTATATTCCTCATACTCAGGATTATAACGGGACTCCCGACCCTATTGGATCCCTCCAAATCTCACAAAGAATTCAATTCGCTTGACTATCTCCAATACATCCATATCCTTACTATCTAACTGAACTCCGATACAAATCATGAGATTCCGGATGACTCCACTCCACCCTCCATCACCCTTACTTGCATATATACGTCAACTCTTTGTGCTCTATCCAGTGGCATCGTTTCCAGCAATTACTCCTCTTCTCAACTCTGACTCCAACTCCATAATTCTAGAAATTCCAACATAACTTGGACTGAATTTGATACATTGGCCCTGAGAAACATTTTTAAAAGCAAGATTTGAGCAGATGTCATTCATGGAAATGAGATTTGGGTAACCAAACTTACACCAAAAAAATATACTCGACAGATAGAATTTGGCAACAGTATTTGATACGTAAGCTCAAATTGTTGAACTTATTAAACTGATAATGCAGAAGCTCCTGGTTGAAACATATACTCTTTATCTTTTTTAAGTAGATGTTTGAAAAAACCTTTCAATTTGAAAGAAACGCTTTAAATATTATTGCCAACACAACTACTTGGCTGAACTTTCTGGATCACAGCTTGTAAAAATTAAAAAATTAAATTAAAAAGATAAAAAAAACAGGAATTTAAAAATTTAAAAGATTTAAATATTTAAAAAATTAAACCGATAATGCAGAAACTCCTGGTTGAAACATATACTCTTTATCTTTTTTTAGTAAATATTTGAAAAAACCTGTCAATTTGAAAGAAACGCTTTTAATATTATTGCCAACACAACTACTTGCCTGAACTTCTTGGATCACAGCTTGTAAAAACTAAAAAATTAAATTAAAAAAGATAAAAAATTAAAAATTTTAAAATTCCAAAAGATTCATATATTTAAAAAATAAAAAATTAAACCCATAATGCGCTCATGGTTGAAACATATACTCTTTATCCTTTTTCATTAAATCGAAAAAACCTTTCAATTTGAAAAAAAAAACACTTTAAATATTATTACCAACACAACTACTTTTCTGAACTTTCTGGATCACAACTTGTAACAATTAAAAAAATCAAATTAAAAAGATTAAAAAAAAATAATTTTAAAATTTTTTTAAGATTTAAAAAATTTAAAAGATATAAATATTTAAAAAATTACAAGCAACCGATGATGCAGAAGCTCCTGGTTGAAACATATACCCTTCATCTTTTTTCAGTAAATATTTGAAAAAACCTTTCAATTTGAAAGAACCACTTTAAATATTATTGCCGACACAACTACTTGCCTGAACTTTCTGGATCACAGCTTGTAAAAATTCCCACGGCTATCTTTATAATTTTTAATTTGGCTTACACAAGGAAAAAACTAACTCTGCTCTAAAAAGTTGAAATAGGCTAGTAACGGAAAATTACTGTGGCTCTTATTTACCTTTGAAAGTGAAATTACTAAGTGACATGCTAACAGATACACATTAGAAGACAGGTTCAAACAGAAATTCAAACTCAAAAGCTGAAAGTGAAAGGCTACCACTATAGTAAAATTATAAGCTGTCAAAAAGCCCGACTGCAAAAACAATATAAGATTATATTGTTTTATTCAAATTCGAAACCTTTGCATTCCAGGTGCAGATACATGTCGATCTATGTCGGGTAAGGTGGATGCCAGATTCGTAAAAACAATAAAACGGGCAGATACTGAAAATCAAATAGTTGGTGGTAACGAACTGTAAGTACGGAGCGACGCGGCTCAATAGCAATCAAAAAAAAGGGAATCTTGATATCAAGAGATATATCAAAAGAATCAGCTTATTGTGCTAATTCCAAATATATACGATTAATTAGGCTTAGTATTACCCATAAAAAGCTATGAGCCTGATAAAATTTGCCAGATTTTTGAAAAAGAGGACCCCCCGCCCCGTAAAAGTCAAAGAATTTTCATGGAAATGACACCATCAGATTTAGCATAGAAAACCATACTGAAGAGGTTTCAAGCTCTTGTCTGCCAAAATGTGGAATTTTCATCTTTTTTTTTCGCCAGAAGAAAGATCCAAGGATACGTGTTCTTTTTCTTCTTTTTTTCCGGGGCCGATCGTATCGAACCAATGGTTCTAGAACATCGAGAGAGGGCTCATTTTAACAGAAATTAAAAGTTCTAGTGCCTATTTTAAGTCAATAATATATTATAGGGCAACTAGCCCCCCCTCCCACGTCCCTTTCTTCTCAAAGTTATTCGATCAAAATTTTCGTTCCGCATAGTTGAAAGGTCACAAACCAATGCCTTTGGGGATAACATGACCCCCACAGCCTCTGGGAATAAGTCTTTCATTTATAAAATGTGTCCATCATTTACGTATGGTATTTGTTATTGGGATGTATAGACATTTTTCGGGGGGGAGATTTTGTGCTTGAGGTGGATTTCCATGGGGATGATCTTCCGTGGGTAAGGAAATTTCCAGAGGTGAACTTTCCAGGGGATATTTTACATTGACAGAATTCCTATACGATTTTTTTTTATTTGTCTTACTTTGTCTTTGTCAACTCAGTTTTGTATGTTGAGATTTCCCGGCGTAACTGTCCAGGGAAAATTTTCAACGTGTTTTGATTTCCGAAAAAAAAATTTCTAAGGAAGGGGGATTTCCGGAGGGATCGGAAGAACGGTTAGAAATTAAAGTCTTTTTTCAAATGAAAGTACGCTGAGGATAAATTTTCAAGCTGAATCGTCTGCGAGAAATTTTGCGTAGGGGAGGGGGAATTTTCAGCAAGGATGGAATTGTCTAGAAGGAATTTTAAGGTGGGGCCGTATTTTTCGGGGGATGAACTTTCTGTGGAGGGGTTTCCCATGAGGGGAGAGAGAATTTTTCATAGAGGGTGGGCCAGATTTACCGGCATTGTTTGAAAAACGATCAGAAGTTAAATAAAAAAAAAACAAGTTTTTTTTTCCAATTGAATGTAAGGAGCAACACTAAAACTCAAAACGAACAGAAATTATTCTTTAAATGAAGGGGTGCCCCCAGTCCTCAATACGTTGAGTTAGACTGTTTATGCTAAAGTTTGACTGTTTGTCCCAATTGCTTAAGAACGACTCCTGAACCACAAGGGCCGTTTAATTACAATAGGAAGCTATTTTAAAAGTGCTAAAAACTTTAGTGTGAAGAGCAAGGTAGTGATATCGGGGGATTCCCTTTATACACAGAATAATTTCTGTTCGGTCTGAGTTTCACTGTTGCTACTTACTTTCAGTTGAAAAAAAGTTTTTTTTTATTATTCACTTATAAGAAGAATCATGACGATCAAAAGATTTCAGGGGGCTTGGCCCCAAGGGATGATCACTCTCAGAAGAAGGAATCGATTTCTTGCTCCGTTGGAAAGATACACAACACAAACTTACACAACAATATACACCTTATAAATTAAGAAGACTGTGGAATTCAGTTTTCAAACAGTTCGTGATAACTAACTGTAGTAAGGAGCGACACGGCTCAATAGCAACCGAAACTCTAAAAAACGGAATTTTGATACCAATGGTTACATCAAAAGAATCGCACTTTAATGCTGATTTTAAATATATAAGTTTCGTCAAGATCAGTTATACCCATCAAAAGTTACGAGCCTGAGAAAATTTGCCACATTTTAGAAAATAGGGGGAAACATCCCCTAAAAGTCATACAATCTTAGCGAAAATCACATCATCAGATTCAGCATATCAGAGAACCTTATTGTAGAAGTTTCAAGCTCCTATCTACAAAAATGTGGAATTTTGCATTTTTTGCAAGAAGACAGATCATGGATGCGTGTTTATTTGTTTGTTTTGTTTTTTTTTCCACGGATGATCGCATCGACTGAGTGGTACTAAAATGTCGCGAGAGGGCTCATTCTAACGGAAATTAGAAGTTCTAGTGCCCTTTTTGAGTGAAAAAATTGGAGGGCACCTAGGCCCCCTCCCACGCTCATCTTTCCCGAAAGTCACCGGATCAAATTTCTGAGATACCATTTTGTTCATCACAGTCGAAAAACCTAATAAATATGTCTTTAGGGACGACTTACTCCCCCGCAGTCCCCATGGGAGGGGCTGCAAGTTACAAACTTTGACCTGTGTTTACATATAGTAATGGTTACTGGGAAGTGTACAGATATTTTCAGGGGGATTTTTTTTATTTAGGAGGAGATTTGAGGTGGGGGTTACGTGAAAGGATATTTCTATGGAGAAACTTCTCATGGGGGAAGAGAATTTCAACGAAGGGGGCGCAGGATTTTCTAGCATTATTTGAAAAAACAATGAAAAAATAAATATAAAAAGTATTTTCTACTGAAAGTAAGGAGCAGTATTAAAACTTACAACGAACGAAAATTATTACGCATATGGGGGGTTTACCTCCTCGTTATAACTCACTCTTTACGCTAAAGTATTTTTAGTAATTTCAACTATTTATTATACGGCCTTTGTGATTCAGAGGTCATTTCTTAAAGAATAGGACAAAATCGAAGCTTTAGTGTAAAGAGCGAGGTATCGACGGGGGTTGAATCCCCTCATATACGCAATAAAAACATACGATATAAGTTCGTTACATAAGTTAATCAAGGAGGCACACTCGTGCCTCTTTAAAGAGGCGAACCACGACAATGTTAAGCGATCTTCGGTCCCCCTTTAACGTTGTCCGATCGGGCTGAAATTCACAAGTTAAGGTCCCCTAGGGCCCAGGAGCTTATCCGCGAAATTTCAGCTCGATCCAATAACTCCTTCCCTGTTTTCCAGAAACCACGCATAGCTACTTATTGTTCATGTTCTCCTTCTTTCTTTTTTTCTCGTCGCCTACAGGTCACAGCCGACATCGGATCTGGGTGTACGAAGACTCATTCGACGCGGAATTCTCCGATTAATTGCCCTGGAAAGTTTCGTCGGAAAATCTTAACCCCGCGATTTTCTAGCTTAGAAAAACCCATTTCCCCATTGAAGGTAAAATTTTCTCTTGTAATAACATCACTTGTTTGAAAATTCTTACACTAACAGCAGCTTGGCGCAGCGGAAGCATGCTGGGCCCATAACCCAGAGGTCGGTGGATCGAAACCGCTAGCTGCTAACTTTTTAGAATTTGTAAAATTAGGTAATTTTGTCAGTTTGAATTTATTGATGCAGAAAGGGAGAAAATAAACATGGAAACATGTGATCAGAATTACATACTGGAATGTTCACAAGAATTTATACTGAAGCGGGGGTAAGGCTTGATGGAAGCAAGTTAAAAGAACCATTTAAATTGATTTCCTAATTGAAGCCGTTGGTGAAATTTTCTATTGTAATAACTTGTTTGATAACAAGCATAACAGCAGCTTGGCGCAGCGGAAGCGCGCTTGGCCCATAAACCGGAGGCGGGTGGGTAAAAACCACTAGCTGCTAAATTTTTAATTAAGCTGCTAAACTATTAAAATTATAAAAATTAGATAATTTTGTCAGTTTGAATTTATTGATACAGAAAGCGAGAAAATAAACATGGAAAATTATTATTAAATTACATCCACCATGGGTTGTAGAAAAACGTACAGAAATAATATGAAAAAAAACTTCGTTTTCTTAAAGAGTTAAAGAGGCTGCGTCCCAAAGTCGAACCTTAAAACGTACAGGAATTAGGAGAGGCAGTCGGGGGGCGGCAGCCCCCCAAACCCCCCGCTTTTAAAGACTCTTTTGTACAGGTTTTTTGTTGTGGGGGGCTGCCGCCCCCCTAACCCACCGCTCTTGGCTTCGGAAAGGCCCTCTTTTAGTTAACAAAACAAAAAACCTGTATAAAAGAGTCTTTAAAAGCGGGGAGTTTGGGGGGCGGAAGCCCCCCAACTGCCTCTCCTAATTCCTGTACGTTTTAAGGTTCGACTTTGGGACGCAGCCACTTTAACTCTTTAAGAAAACGAAGTTTTTTTCATATTATTTTCGTAAGTTAGAGCCAAGATCAAAACATGTATTAATTAAAAAACGTCCAGAAATTAAATAAAAAACAAGTTTTTTAAACTTTTAATTAAATCAAAAAACAAATTTTTTTAAATGAAAGTAAGGAGCAACATTAAAACTTAAAACGAACAGAAATTACTCCATATGAAAGGGGCTTTTCCTCCTCAACACCCCGCTCTTTACGCTAAAGTTTCTTACTGTTTTAAAAGTAGAGTTAAGAGAAAGAGTCAAGGGGCTAAGTGAAAGGGGCTTTTCCTCCTCAACACCCCGCTCTTTACGCTAAAGTTTCTTACTGTTTTAAAAGTAGAGTTAAGAGAAAGAGTCAAACTTTAGCGTAAAGAGCGGGGCGTTGAGGAGGGAAGCCCCTTTCATATACGGAGAATTTCTGTTCGTTTTAAGTTTTAATGTTGCTCCTTACTTTCATTTGAAAAAACTTGTTTTTTTTTATTTAATGCAATCAAGAAGGTCTCCATATGTAAATATGCAATATTTGGTAGTAGCCCAGGGGCGTCATCATCATTAGTAGAGTCACTAACGTATTTTACTTAGTATAAATGTAGTTTGTTTTAATTCTGATACGTTAGTAACTCTGCTGATGATGATGGCCGACAGTGTCATCGAAATATCTAGAGCCTTTGTACATATTTTTTTTCCTGTCTAATAAAAGGACATGTCCCTTTTTGGAACTCTTTTTATTTCGTCATAGAAAAGGCAGTGTTGTCTAGGAAAAATAAATTCCGGCAAATCTTTGATGCGCATGCTCTCAGATGAAGTTATGCCTTTTCACGATACAACTCTTCTTTTTCTTTGGCCTATAAAGACGAGTTTTTGTTCTTTTTATGGCATGAAAAGTGTTATTTCTTTTTAACATTACATTTTTATAGTTTTTTTTTATATTCAAGAAATGATCTTCCCCACCCCACGAGGAGCTATAGCCCTCCACATTCCACAAAAAGTTTTTCTAATCCTAGACAGGATGACATTGTGAAACTAGTCTAAACACAAATATCTGGTAGAAAAAAGAGTACTAGAAATCCCCCCCTTTCAACACAATTTTCAAATATAATAGTTACAACCGTTATAATTGCATGTCAGCCATATTCCCTCTCCCCAAATGCCTGAAAATAACCCCAGGCCATATCCCAAGTTCGTTAGTTTTTTTCTAATTGCATAATTTGGCATAGTTACCCAATCTTTGAACAGGAACAAAAAAAAATACAAAATGATACAAGGTAACACCTTAGATTCGCAGTTCCACAGAAGGAAATATCTCACTAAATAAAAACAGTAGTATTAGATTCCTTGATTTTCAAATATGGTTTTCGCATTTTTGGCAATGCCCCTTCCCCTTTCGTGGTTCCAAACAGTCCCAAGATACATAAAAAGGTCTAAAAAACACCCTAACAACAAAAATCTTATTTAATAGTATGTAAAATACTTTTCTTAATCAGATTATTATGCTTCTTTTCATTGTTATTCACATTTTTAAATATCATTTTTGTCCCACAATTCTATACCTTGGTGGATTCAAGGGTCAGGAATACAATAAACCCGTTTTAGCAAAGAAGACAATATGCACAATGAGACAATAAACGATGAAGAAATTTATTATTTAGGACTATAACTGGGACCATCAAGGGGGGAAGCTGTAATTAATAAGTAAGTAATAAGTGATTCTACGTTTCGGCAAAAGGGGGCAGCTACCCCCCCCCCAAGTTTTTCTGGCATTAAACTCCTTTTATTAAACTCCATTTAGTTCATATTTGTACACCCGTGTGGTACACATTACCCCCCCCCAAATTATGAGACTTAAGACCACTACTGGTACAACATGTTATCAAAAAAAAAATAATACAAAATATATAGGTCTAATTCAAGCAGCAAACTTTTGTGTATAGCCTAGCCTTGGGCTATATTATGCATCGAATGACAGGAAGCGTTTTCTGCAGCAGCATTGCGAAGGTGTCGAAGGGGGTTATTCTCATTGTGGAAGGAGGACATTTTTTTTCTATTTGATTGACATGTTACACTACACTTTTATTAACAAGATATTAATCATAGCTCCAAGCAGTCAAGACTTCCGAAACACTATTCAGGACTGGGCTGGAGACAAGCCCCCCTTAAAATTTACGAATTTTTTGAAGTTTATGAATGTCTAAAATGATCAAAATACTTCTACTTAACAAAACTAACGTTTTAATTAGATCCTTCTTATTCCCAGGGAAATTTAGATTTCACCAGTTCTCGAAAGAGATATAGAAACGGCATAACTCGCCGGTTTCCCTCCGCCTCAGACTGTTTAGATTCACTTTCCCAGGACACACAAGCCCAAAAAAGTTTCAAAGATAAGCCCATATAGAAACAATTAGCCTAAATACCAAAGTAATATACTTACATCTGAGATTGCATTTTTCAGTTAGCGAAATTCTAAGATAATTATGTTGACGCCCAAAAGAATCAGTCAAGAAGTGCGAAAACGGCAAAATCTTCTCCAGTTCCAATTTTTTATCCAACTTCCTCTTTGCTGATATCTGTGTACTACATAGTTTTATTGCGTTCCATAACTCTGATTTCTGTGGGTTTCTCAGTAAATTGTTGAAAGTTAAAGGTAAAATCATCATTTTTAACATTTTGCATTAGTAAAAATAATTGTAACTAGTTGCTATCAGTAAAACATGACAGACTGACTAATGAACTTAGATTATCGTAGCACTTTATGAATTTTAACAAGGTAAACACCATATGCGCTTTAAAGATGGCGTTGAAGAACGATTTTGCTAGCACAGATTTCAAAAATTGTAATTAAAAAAGATTGATAACCCTGCTTGTAATGCTTGTAATTTGAAGAATGAGATTGTACATCACTTTCTAATTGAGTGTCCTTTTTACGAGAGGCTTAGAAAGGATATGAGAATTTTATGCCAAAGAGAAAAGCTAGGCAGTCCCAATGTTAGTCTTACGCTTGGGATAGGGATCAATGATGATGTTATAAGACTAGAAATGACAGTGATGTTTTTGAATTTTGTGAAATTAAGCGGCATAATGGATGATTTTAGCTAGGATCTTACATATATATATATATATATATATATATATATATATATATATATATATATATTATCTAAATTTATATATATATATATATAAAATGGAAAGGATTATTTTGATATGTTCTAGAACTAGGGAATAAATATTGAAGAGAGTGGATAGGAATTTATTTGCTAGTTGTATATGTTTTGTTGTTTGTTATTTCTGTAGTATTGTTTGATCAAAAAAAAGAAAGACAGAAAAAAGAGATTATGAAGTTTTTTTCAGATTACCCCATCAAGAAACAAAGAGAAAAGTGTGGAACAAGGAAGATCATCTCAACAGAAGTTGGATTCTAGAGGAGACGTTAATAATCAACAACAACAGCATTTAACGAAATGCTGATTTAGTAGACAAATTACAAAGGTTTGTCATTGTGGATTTTAGGCTAATTTGTAAATTTTGAACAACTATTTCTTAACACAGCTCTATATTTTCTTGGCAGAATTTCCAGTAATCTATTCTACAAAAAGTATAAACGGCAGAAACAATAAACATGAAGAAAAGTGCAGACCAGGTTCTGCAAAATTTCTCAGGTAAACTGAAGCTGCACTAAATTTAAAGTTTTGAAGTCTTGGTTAGAATTTCAAAATTTTGCATAATTATTACAAAGTTGCTGTTATTCTTCTTTGAGTAGAAACATACTGTATTAACAGAAAAGATTTAGGAGAAAAAGAAATATACCAGTAGATTCTCTATTTGATCATTTTTTAAATGTTATAATAACTGCCGTCGCCATTGTGTCCTAGCGCCCCCCCCCCCCCCCTAATGTTGCCAGAGATAGTTGTAGACTATGTACAAAAGTTTGCTAATTTTGTGGGTTTGTCACTATTTTGTGCTTATTCCTTACTAGTTGTTATTTTTTAATGTCAAACAAATCAGCTAACTTTTGTAGTTATCATAGGACAGCATCTGTCTCCAGTAGGGAGGGGGCAGGAGCTGCCAATACAGAATTGCAATGGCAATGACTATTATTCTTGTAAAGACTATATATTTTTTTTTATAAATAGTTTCAAACCTATAATATACCTTTACCATTCTATCCCAGACTTTAAAAAAAAACAGCATAAGCAGCAGGCTTAACTCTTGAAATTACAACCTTGACAGCAATATTTAAAGGTTTAGCAAGACTCTATATAAACACCAAAATCACTGTTGGGTCATGTCCTCCAAAACTCTGTTAAAGCTAATCAGAAGAGATTGAAATGCCAAGACAAAGACATTAGGGGTAGTGGCCATTCTAGGCCTGGACAGAGGGGCAGGTGCCCCCCCCCCGGTTTTTTGATATGCCATTAAATTCATTTATTTTATATTTTTACACTCAATATGGTATACCCTTTCCCCTCCCCAGATTATGATGTCTAAACCACTACTGATTAGGTGGGATGTGAATTATACCTCTCCACACAATTGATCTGACAGAATCTACCAAAAATTTGTGAAGTGTGGGTCTTTAAATATTTGTTTTGGCTTTTAGCCTTACTCTACCCCCCTCCCCCTCTATATAAAGATCTAGGAAATCCTCATATCTTGAAAATGAACAAAGTCGTAAAGTTACGAACTCGTTTAAATCATGGAGTCTGTAAATTATGTCTGTTATGTATTTATGTAACATGTACTATGTAAATTATGTATTTTATGTTTTATGTAACGTGTATTATGTAAATTATGTATGTAATGCAAATGTTTTCAGTAACGATTATGCCTCAGCGCAGCAGTATATCCTTTAATCCAAAGAATTTGATAGTTTTAAATTGATTGGTTGTCTCACAGTTTGCACAAGAAAAGTTGTTTTTTAGCAAAAAAATGGCGGAATTGAAATACTCTGTGTAATAAAACTTTTATATGGCCAGTCAAATGTACTCATTTGACTGGGCATATATCAAGCAATAATTTGTATGAATAATGCAGGTTCCACTTTCCAGGGCTATATTGAAAGTAAGATTAAGATAGCTGGGGCAAAGTTTTATGGACGAGTAATTTTAATAGTGCAAAAAATTTTGCTTTTTTCTATCCATCTGGAGCCAAACGAAAACAATTCCCCAAATACGGTGGAAAGAAGTCATAAGGAACGATTTAAGGGAAATTAGAACTTTCTAACGAGTAAAATCTGTGAGCAGATTAGGGTGTAAGAAGAGTGTGCACTGCTGTTTTTAGCCTCAGTCAGCTTAGTGCTGCAATGATGTGTTAGTAGTAAAAGTAGTTGTTCTTAGACGATTCGTGGCCTGTTTCAAACTATTTCAACCATTCAGATGCTCTGCTATTTCTCTAAGTCAATCTAATATTGAACCCTGTATTTATTTAATTTTTTTTATAATATAGCTAAGACAGTAGAGTATGGTTGTTGGTAAAACTTTGGGATATCTTCCGTCTTTTGAATCGCATCCAAGAACGTGGACAGATGACCTTCCATTATGTCCACTAACTGGTGTTGGTAACTCCCCCAGCCAATTTTACCGCGAAGATGGACAAAGGCGTCAAGGTCATCCCAATGAAGATAGAACTTTTCATTTTAGAATTGATGACTCTTTTTGCCTTTATGGTATGTTTGACGGACATGAAGGGAGTCATGTATCCGAGTTTGCGTCGCAGAAGATGCCTGCCGAAATTTTGCTTGGCCAGTTGAAAGAAAGGTAATCCTCGTTTTTTTTTCTTAAATGGATCAAGTTCCAGTTTCCTGTAAAAAAAAAAAAATGCTTCTAATGTCAGTGTTGAAGAAAAACTGCTAGGTAGGCAGGTAGGTAGTTTTATTTATATCCATAATATGAATATGAATAAAAATGACACCACTAATAAATTATTGCAGCGAAAAGAAAGTCCTAAGGACTTGTGCTGTAAATTCATGTTATGATTTATATCTTATAAATAAATATCTAAACATAACAACTCATTATTATCCATCTAGATTTATCTTATATATAAAAACAACCACACATATACATGAACACAATACAACAAATAATCCTATTAAATATTATTTACCGGTTTCAGCCTTCACCTCACCCCAAAAAACTACGTAAAAAACATCAAAAACCTCCCGCCCTTCAAAGTCTAATAGTTAAATAAAATGTTTTCAAACTATTTTTTAACCGGTATAAAGTGACAGACTCCCTGATAATAGCCGACATCTAACTGGACTGGACTGAGACATGCGGTAGACAAAGTTTTAAGGGAAGAACAATGCGGTTTTAGAAAAGGTAGAGGATGTGTCGACCATGTTTTCACTCTTAGGTTAATAATTGAGAAGTCCCTTCGTTGTCAAACACCTTTGGTCCTTAGTTTTATCGATTATGAGCAAGCTTTCGATTCTGTTGATAGAACAGCGTTAACAAAGGTCTTATCGTTATATGGTATACCAGAAAAATACATTAAAGTGATTTGCGCTATGTACGAGAATAATACTGCTGCGGTTAAGGTAGGAAATGAGGTTAGCAACTGGTTTTGTATTAAATCAGGAGTTAAGCAGGGTTGTGTTCTATCCCCCTTTATATGGATCATTTTGATGGACTTCGTCTTAAGGAGCACAGGAAAGGCAATTGGAGACCATGGAATCAAATGGGGAGGAAGAACGCTCCTGGACTTAGATTATGCTGATGATTTAAGCATATTAGATGAAAGTGTGAGCAAAATGAATGAATTTTTAGAGGTTTTACGAGTTCAGGGTGCTAAAATAGGCTTGAAAATTAATGTTAAGAAGACTAAGTCACTAAGGTTAGGAATAAGTGAAGATGAACAGGTGACCTTAGGTAACGAAAAGATTGATCAGGTTGGGAGCTTCAGTTACCTTGGTAGTATTATTAGTAAAGATGGTGGGAGCAGTGAAGATGTTAAAAGTAGAATAGCTAAAGCTCAGGGTGTTTTTTCACAGTTAAAAAAAGTTTGGAAGAATAGAAAGATAAGCCTACAAACCAAGATTAGAATATTGGAAGCTACAGTGATGACAGTGGTCAAATATGGCTCTGAAGCATGGACACTCCGAAAAGCAGATGAAAATTTACTAGATGTTTTCCAGAGAAATTGCCTACGGATTGTTCTGGGTACCCGGCTGACTGACAGTATTTCAAACAGTAGGTTGTACGAAAAGTGTGGTTCAATCCCGCTTTCTGGGGCTATAATGAAAGAAAGGTTGAGATGGCTAGGCCAGGTTCTACGGATGAAGGATGACAGATTACCGAAGATTGTCCTTTTTGGCCAACCGTCTGGGGCTACACGGAAAGCAGGTCGTCTTTGTCTGGGTTGGGAGGATGTCATAAATAAGGATTTAAAGGAAATGGGAACTTCCTGGGAGGGTGTAAAGAGGGAGGCTTTAAATAGATTAGGTTGGAGGAGGAGCGTGCGTAGCTGTGTTGGCCTCAGGCGGCTTGATGCTGCAGTGAGTTATTAGTAGTAGTAGTAGTAGTATTATATTGGTACATATAGGTTATGCAAATAATGTTCACTGACGTTCACTACCTTCGCTAACTAAAGAAGAATCAAGAAATTTTAGTGGTATATAAAGACGCCAGGCGTGTTCAATAGCAAGGATTAGTACTGGTCATGGGTGCCCATAAGCCATATTCTATGGGGGTGCTTACCTGGTCTAATCAGCATTACCAATGCTGTATAATAGAAATCTCAAAACAAAAATACAAAAGCAAAAGGCAGCTTCATTCAGCTAGGAAGGGGGCTACCCCTCTTATGGCCGCCCATGCTTCTGGTATTGCCTACTATCATACATGGTTGCCAGTAAGACACTAACTGAAATTGAAAATCTCAACATATGAAAAAATTATGACAGAAAAGTTTTTCCAAAAATTTCTTTTAAAAGTAATGACATTTTTTGAAATTTGAAGTTCAGAATTCAATGTTTTCCTCGTTTATTCACAATTACTCTCGACAACATATTTATTTACATCCAAATTTGCACCATATAATTCTAATCAACTTAGTAGTCAGTGCAAAAACAGATTACTGGACTCTATCCATAATCAAATAAAAAAAAACAATCTTTTTTAACTGAAACTAAGGAGCGACATTAAAACTTTAAACGAACATAAATTATTCCGTGTTTGAAAAGGGCTATCCCCTCCTCCAGCCCCGCTCTTTAAGCTAAAGTTTTTTATTGTTTTATAAACTAGAGTTGTGAGAAAGAGTCGAACTTTAGCGTTTACTTTACAGCTTGGAACTAAATTTCAAGGTTCAAGGTTCAATCGGGTTAAAAAAAGGAAATAAATAAACTTAGATTACACATGCTCTGTGACAAAACTCACTTTGAGACCCATAAACATAAAATATTCTTCACTAACACGCAGTATGGCTCCCACTTCACTCTTCGACACAACCACTCGCCTCCTCATTATATAATCTTAACCACAGGGTTCCTCCCTCCCTCCCGGGACGTACAACCACCTCACCTAAATATACTAAAAAATCTAAACTTCTTCTAATTTAATTTATCTTTCTTTTTTTGTCATTCACTTATTGACCTTTAACTAAATATTTATTTAAATTATTTTTGAAAGACCCGAGGGAGCTCCTACACCTCAGCTCTTTTGGAAGCATGTTCCACTCATTAGCACATGATACATCCGGGGAAAAATATGAACGTACTGTTGGAGTTCGTTTCACTTGAAGGTCAAAGGCAGAGCGCGTGTTTCAATTATGTTGTTCAGATATCAACCGAAACAGATTGTGGAAGGGAGATGGAAGTAAACCAGATAAAAATTTAAAAACAAAAATTGAGCACGATAGACGGTAAAGGGAACCAAGGGACACATAGTCTTCTACATTTCCAATAAAAATAAAAGTCTCAATAAAAAATAAATTAATTCCAATTATAAATAAAAAAAAATAAAACAAGGGCTAAATACAAGTAAAAGGAGCACTAGGCTTAGTTCATAAACGTATAAACACTGTTTTGTTTTTGTTTTAAGCAAAATGCTCTATTTACAGTTACCGTGGAGCATATATTTATTTTAGCCCTGCATTGCAGTACATATTTCTAAACAACTTGGAACTAAGTACAAAAAGCGAGGACTAGACATGGTACATGAATGTATATATACTAATTTATTTTTATTTTAAGCAAAATATTACATTAATTTACAGTTGCCCTCCAACACATACTTATTTTTGCCCCTCATTGTGGCACATATTTCTAAACAACATTGGACTAAATACGAAAAGAGAGAACTGGACTCAGTACACGAAAATATAATCAATATTTATTTTTATTGTATGTACTATATTCCACTGAGTTGCATTGCTATTGAGTCCACATTCTTCATCTCAGCACATAATTTTAAGCAGCTTAGTACTAAATGTAAAAACAGGATTGGAGTCAATTCTTGAAATTATTAACACTGTTTTATCATTAAGTAGCTTTAAACACTTTCAGCTCTTCATCCGCTGAAGTCAAAGAAGTTTTGAAGCAGGCTTTCACCTTGGTCGAGAGGGGCTATTTTGAGTCTTTGGATGATATCCTTGCTCAAAGAGCGGACCTACAGGGGAAACTGCCGGAAGGTAAGTTATTTTTCATTCAGCATTGCAAGCTTCAGAATTCGAGAAGCGTGTTTTGTATTGTTGTTTTTTAAGTTGTTCTCGTATAACATTATAAAAGGGGTCAAAGAATTTTTCAACCTTAACCTAAAGAAGCTCTCCAAAAATACTAGGTATCTGCATTGTTATTTTGGCTTCCCTTGTATGTAAACATGAAATCAAATGATTGCCTATTTACCTTGCCTCTAGAGTTGCTATAAAAAAAAAGAAAACAAGTAAGAGTTGTTCTTCTCCAGGGGTGTAATTTACTATGGGGCAGGGGAATCAACTGCCCCTCCCAGACCTTGGTTCGCCCCCCCCCTCCCCGCAGAAATTTATTTTCTTCAAAAGTCTTGTTAAAACTGAGATAAACTTGCATAATCCAAGCATCAACAGAAACGGATCAGTTTTCTTTGGTTTATATTTACCTTTATAGTACTTTTGTAATACTATATAGTACCTTATGGTACAGTCACTTTCAGTTGATTTGGAAAAATTGGCTCCAACTTTGCCCCCCCCCCCCACCCCAGGATTTTGACGAAATCACGCCACTGTTCTTCTCCGTTTTTTCTCGTGCTTTGGAGGATGATTTAGTGCAAATCTGTTGCCCTCAGGTACTCTAGTGCTTTGAAATTCTGTTAGAAGTAGTAGTAGTAATATTCAATGCACAGGTGCAAATTTTAAGAGAGTGTCATTACAATCAAAGAATAAAAATTCAAACGACCTGAACGTTTGCCTCGAAAACATTCCTGGCTAGTCGTTAAGTCGAAAAATCTGGACAAATACCCTTTGACCATTGCATCATCTGTTTGACTGACTTGAGTTGGCAACAGTTTGTGTAATGTAGTAACCAAAATAAAAGTAGTGACATCCTACCGGCAAACATATGTAGACCCCCTAAAGTATATCTCATTGCTTCCTTAGTAAAGTTTTGATAAAGTTCTGCAAAACAAGCTACGTCCTCAAGTGGCCTCTGGATCCAGGCTTCTCCACTGAAATCTCGCAATATATCAATTCTTCCGTAAAGCCTTTAGAGTTCCACTAAATTTTCCCTTTTTCGTTCTTTGAAGAAACCCCCCTTGCATCCACACAGAAAATCAAAGAACTAACCAAGTTATAAATGGCTTTGATGGAACAAAAGTAACGTCAAACTTAGAAGGATGACTAAATGGCTAGTGACTAATGACTAAATAATGACATAATGATGACTAAGGATGACTAAAATGAGACTAAATCTCAACGGGATATTCGGAAAATATATCTTCAAAATATAACTTCTATAATTTCTAATTTGACTCGCTCAGAAAATCGGGTGTCGAAATTTTACATTTTGGTGTTCAAAACTAAACAATAACACATAATACATAAATATAACAACTGTATGATATGATTGTATAATACAACTGTATAACAATTGTATAAGAGAAGAAAAAGACGTGAGATAAGATAACATTATATTTTAAAAGGCTATCGCAAGGTTTCAGAGGGCAGAATTGGCTTGCTCGCTGCAGGTTAGAAAATTCTTAACGGGATATTCGAAAAATATATCTTCAAAAATATAACTTCTATAATTTCTAATTTGGCTCGCTCAGAAAATTGGGTGTCGAAATTTTACTTTTTGGTGCTCAAAACTAAACAATAACACATAATACATAAATATAACAACTGTATAATACAAATGTATAACAACTGTATAAGAGAAGAAAAAGACGTAAGATAAGGTAACAGGATAAGATAACATTATATTTTAAAGATCTGTCGCAAGGTTTCAGAGGGCAGAATTGGCTTTCTACTTCAGTAGTTAAAAAAAAACTTTGTTTGAACTTATTTGACGCTTGTGGCTCAATTCACGAAATTTAAAGGGGAGCAAAATTTATTTTTCGAAATCGAGTAGGGGGGAGGTAAAGTTTTGTTTTGGTCAATTCTTTGCAATGTAAATGCTCCCTAAAAGGTATCTTTCAAAATTCAAGGGAGGGGGGTGAAAGCCGAAAATATCCAGGGGTGGGCTCATTCGCAAAATTTAATGGGGGGGGGGGGGGCAATATGTATTTTTTTAAACTATGGGAGGCAAATTCGTTGTTCTTGTCAATTATTTTCAATTAAAACGCCAAAAAAGGCACATTTCAATGAAAATAGCCCTAAAAAAGGGATTTTCTAAATCTAGGTGGTGGGGCAAAATCATAAAAATCTAGGGGGGACACGTCCTCCATGTCTGTATCCACCAGTTACCACAAGGCATTGACAAAGCACCATCAATATATGAAGTAAAATCAATAATTATTGATTTGTCTTGTTTGTTGAATATGTTTGACTTCATTATTCCTTTTAATTTCCAATGTTTTATGTGGTTATTCATTTAATATCTGTTCGTTTTAGGCTTCATTCATTGTAATTTATTTTCATTTTAAGCTTATTTTGTGACTTTTTTTCTCTATTGGAAAGTAAAATGACTTTATTTCTTTGCTGGAAACGGTTTTTTAATAACTAAAAGGCAAAATCAGTATAATTATTTGAATACACATCTCTGGGTAGCAGGAAAAAAAATAATTCTTCACCGTTCAGTGTATTGGAGATAAAAGCGTTTATTGAAAGTGCATTTCTTTAATATATATCTTCAGGTACTAGTGACTACGATGCCATGAAGGAATATCCTGAAATTGTCGCACAACTTTCCGATTTAAACCGACGTGTCGGTGCTGGATCAACAGCGATCGTTTCTTTGATATTTAAAGAGCGCCTTTACGCTGCCGGAGTAGGCAATGGCAGAATATTAATTTGTCGCACTGACGATTATGGCCAAATACATGTGGAAGAATTGTTACCCAAACATGACGTTATCAATGAAAAAGAGCTTATTAGACTGGGAGAATTGGATATTGACCGTGAAAATGCATCCACAGGTTATATATATATATTTTTTTTCTTTTTATTTTTTTTTTATAGTTTTTACCTTTTTTTGGTTTTTTTAGTTCTTTTTTCTTTTTTAGTTTTTAGTTTATTACCTTTTTTAGTTTTTTTAGTTTTTTAGCTTTTTTAGTTTTTTTAGTATTCTCTTTTTAGTTTGTTTTTTTTTATTCCCTGTGTCCCGGTCTGTATATACATTCGTTTTTGAATTGATTTTTTTGTAGTTTTTACCTTTTTTATTTTTTTTATTTTTAGTTTTATTTTTTTTAGTTTTCTTTTTCTCCTTTATTTTTCAGTTTTTTTCCTTTTTTTAGTTTTTTTTTGTTTTTAGTTTTTTTAACTTTTTTTAGTTTTTTTTTCTTTTTTAGTTTTTAGTTTTTTACTTTTTAGTTTTTTTTTTAGTTTTTTAGCTTTGTTAGTTTTTTTTAGTGCTTTGTTAGTTTTTTTAGTGTTTTCTTTTTAGTTTTTTTGTAGTTTTTACCTTTTTTAGTTTTTTTCTTCTTTTGTAATAATGCTAAAGCCAAGGTTTGAACCTGGAACCTTTCGAACCTAGAACCTGGAACATAACGCTTTACCAACTCAGCTACTTCGGCTTGAATACATTCGTTTTTGAATTGGTATACGATGAAATAATTCAGACGTCATATGCGGACAGACAGAGAGACACACAAACAAACAACTTATTTTTATATATATAGATGAGTAAGCGTTCGATTCTGTTGATAGGAGAGCTTTTGCAAATGTATTATCCTTGTATGGTATATCAGACAAATACATTAAAGTGATTAGTGCTATGTACAAGAATAACACTGCCGCGGTTAAGGTAGGAAATGACGTTAGCAGCTGGTGTTGTAATAAATCGGGAGTTAAGCAGGGTTGTATTCTATCCCCCTTTACATGATCATTTTGATTGACTTTATCTTAAGGAGCACAGGAAAGGCAAAGGACACAAAGGAGCACATGGAGTCAAATGGGGAGGAAAAACTTCCTGGACTTAGATTATGGTGATGGTTTAAGCATCCTAGATGAAAGTGTGAGCAAAATTAATGAACTTTTAGAGGTTTTGCGAGTTCAGGGTGCTAGAATTGGTTTGAACATTAATGTTAAGAAGACTAAGTCACTAAGGCTAGGAATAAGTGAAGATGAAAAGGTGACGTTGGGTAACGAAAAGATTGATCAGTTGGGCAGCTTCACTTACCTTGGTAGTATTATTAGTAAAGATGGTGGGAGCAGTGAAGATGTTAAAAGTAGAATAGCATAATCCCGGGGCGTTTTTTCACAGTTAAAAAGAAGTTTGGAAGAATAGGTCTGCAAACCAAGATTAGAATATTGGAAGGTACAATGATGACAGTGGTCAAATATGGCTCTGAAGCATGGGCGCTCTAAAAAGCGGATGAAGATTTACTAAATTGTTTTCCAGAGAAATTGATGTTTTTTGACCGTATTTCAAACAGTAGGATGTACGAAAAATGTGGTTCAATCTCACTTTCTAGGGCTATAATGAAAGAAAGGTTTAGGTGGCTAGGACACGTTCTGCAGGTGAAGGATGACAGATTGCCGAAGGTTGTCCTTTTTTGACCGACCATCTAGGGCTAAACGGAAAGCAGTTAGTCCTTGTCTGGGGTGGGAGGATATCATAAAAAAGATTTAATAGCAATGGGAACTTCTTGGGTGGGTTTAAAGACGGAGGCTTTAAATAGATTGGGAAGGAGGAGTAGCGTGCTTAGCTATGTTGGCCTCAGGCAGCTTGGTGCTGCGGTGAGTTGTTAGTAGTAGTAGTAGTGTATTACAACAATTCAGTAACTTAAAAAAAAGTTTGAAGCTTAGCAGAAATCGTTATTAGAAATTGAACTTACTTTAATAATCAAATATCTTTGAAAAGAAAAAGTATGAAAAGACATTAAATTGCGTAAAGAGCAAAAACTGGTAGTTGCAAAAAAAATTATATATATTTTAACAAGGGTTAACTAAAAGTTTTAACTAAAAGGTTTAAGCTTAGTAACCTAGAGTTTTAAGCTTAGTTTTAATAATCAAATATCTTTGAAAAGACCTCTGTATGAAAAGTCAGCAAATTGTCTGCGGTTAGAAGACAAGCGACAATGAGAATCTATCCATAGAAGCCCGCTGCATGCCAAGTACGGGGACCGGGCTGCTGGTAATTGCAATAATATGTGTATATGTTTTGACAAGGGCTTGCAACAATTCAAAAACCTTAAAAAAGAAAACTAAAAGTTTAAAGCTTAGTAGATATAGTTGTTAGATATTGGACTTGCTTTAATAATCAAATATCTTTGAAAAGACCGCTCTATGAAAAGACAGCAAATTGTCATAAATTGTCTGTGGTTAGAAGACAAGCGACAATCAGAATCCATATATAGAAGCCTGCCGCATGCCGATTGCCGGGCCCCGATATATATACGACGGATGTTTTTAAGTAAGATCCGTTTGAACATAAGTACACAATGAAAGATTATTTCAAAAAAGTAAATTTATTTTCAGAAAGTACTTTACTCTATTTGACAGCGTAGTTGCCAACTTTGTTCAAACACTTATCATACCTCTCAAATAATTTTATTGTGACATCTTCATAAAACTTGCCACTTGCTTTGATAACCAAGAATTCACTGCCGTTTTTACATCGTCGTCATCATTGAGATGTGCTACTGAGATGTTGCTTAAGGTGGAGAAATTGATGGTAATTGCTCAGCAAGATAGCATAGGGATTACTTCCCGTGAGATTGATCTGAGCCCCCCGGGAAATTTTAGTAAATTAGACCTAAAGTTGCACTTTTTGGAATTCTTAGCCTCATCCCTTTGATGCATCCCTAAATTGTGATTGTAATTGTATGCTTAAGCTTCTTCTATTTTTCTTAGCTAGAGAGGGCGGTATAATTTTTCCTTCCTCAGAAAAAAAAACAAGAGCTAAGAGCTCATGTGGCACTTGTGACGAGGCAAGAAGAGCTAAGAGTCAAGAGCTCATATGGTATGAGCTCTAGCAAAATTCTATGAATCAATAGATTGATTTAAAAGGAAAATGAGAGGCTTAATGCCGGTCAGGATTTAAAATAAGATCTCTGAGTCACGATGTCCTTCTAAATATCAAAATTCATTAAGATCCGATCACCCACTCCTATGTTATAAATACCTAATTTTTTCTAATTTTTCCTCTCCCTTTAGCCCCCCAGATGGTCGAATCTGGGGAAACGACTTTATTAAGTCAATTTGTGCAGCTCCCTTGCATGCCTACCGATTTTCATCGTCCTAGCACGTCCAGAAGCACCAAACTCGCCAAATCACTGAACCTCTCTCCCCAACTCCCCCAAAGAGAGCGAAGCCAGTACGGTTCCGTCAATCACGTATTAAGGACATTTGCTTATTCTATCCACCAAGCTTCATCCCGATTCCTACACTCCAAGTATTTCCCAAGATTTCCCCTCCAACTCCCCCCAATGTCAAAAGCTCTGGTCGGGATTTGAAATAAGAGCTCTGAGACATGAAATCCTTCTAAATATCAAATTTCCTTAAAATTCGATCACCTATTCGTAAGATAAAAATACCCCAATTTTCACGTTTTCCAAGAATTCCGGTTTCCTCCTCCAACTCCCCCCAATTTAACAGGATCTGGTCGGAAGTTAAAATTAGAGCTTTAAAGCGCAAGATCCTTCTACATATCAAATTTCATTAAGATCTGGTCACCCTTTCCTAAGGAACAAATACCTCAATTTTCAAAATTACCTCCCCCCTCCAACTCCACCAAAGAGAGTAGATCCGGTCCGGTTATGTCAGTCACGTATCTTAGACAGGTTTTTATTCTTCCCATCCAGTTTCATCCTCATCTCACCGCTTTAAGTATTTTCTAGGATTTCCGGTCCCCCCAACTCCCCCCCAAATTACGCTTGATCCGGTTGAGATTTAAAATAAGAGATCTGAGTCACGAGGTCCTTCTAAATATGAAGTTTCATGAAGATCCGATCACTCCTTCGTAAGTTAAAAATACGTCATTTTTTCTAAGTTTTCAGAATTAACCCCCCCCCCCCAATAGAGTGGATCCGTTCCAATTATGTAAATCACGTATCTAAGACTTCTGCTTATTTTTCCCACCAAGTTTCATCCCGATCCCTCCAATCTAAGCGTTTTCCATGATTTTAGGTTCCACCACCCCAAACTCCCCCCAATGTCACCAGATCTGGTCGGGATTTAAAATAAGAGCTTTGAGACACGATATCCTTCTAAATATCAAATTTCATTGAGATCCGATCACCCGTTCGTAAGTTAAAAATACCTCATTTTTTCTAATTTTTCAGAATTACCCCCCCCCCCCCAACTACCACAAAGAGAGTGGATCCGTTCCGGTTATGTCAATCATGTATCTAGGACGTTTGCTTATTTTTCCCACCAAGTTTCATCCCGATCCCTCCACTCTAAGTGTTTTCCAAGATGTTAGGTTTCCCCCTCCCCCCCCCCCAATGACACTAGATCCGGTCGGGATTTAAAATAACAGCTCTGAGACACAATATCCTTCCAAACTTCAAATCGGGAAAAAAAAACTATTTCTAATTTAATCTGGTCCGGTCCCTGATACGCCTGCCAAATTTCATCGTCCTAGCTTACCTGGAAGTGCTTAAAATAGCAAAACTGGGACCGACAGACAGACAGAATTTGCGATCGCTATATGGCACTTGGTTAATACCAAGTGCCATAAAAAACATTGTTGCTTAGTAAGGTTCTAAAAATCAAAATTAGTGAAAATTCATATCTTCAATCTTTTTAATAATTTTCTTTTGTGTCACTAAAATATCCAACCTATATTGAAAAATTACATACATACAAGTGAATTAAAAATAGGCATTTATAGCTTGAAGAGCCTACCCATAATTTTGTAAACACAAAACATTTTTAAAGAAATTATTTTACATGAGACTATATTTAGTCTTGATTATTTTTAGAGTATGTTTTAACTGCTATATTTCGGACAAGGGCCGCAGTTTAGGGCCCCTTGTGCATCGGCCTAGATGAGAGAAGTAAGAGGTATCAATATCCCCTAGAAAACTCTTGTAAAATATCTAGATGTGAACATGCCTAGGTGTGCTTAAGCTATTCAATATTTCTATAAAAAAATGTTACCCGCAAAAATACTCTTGAAAAGGGCAAGGAAAAGGCTCGATATTTCTTCTGTTTTTCGTCCATGGGTGCTTAAGGCCACAATATTGCCTTGTAAATTAACTTTTGAAGAGATGTTAAGCACAAGGGTCATAAATTTCCCGAAATCCAAGGGGGGTGTATAATTATCTAGGGGGTGCAAATGACCCCGCCACTCTCCTGTTACCCTCCTGCATTTGGAGGAATACCTTTTTTTGGTATTTTCATTGAAATATACGTTTTTCAATATTTTTATCGAGAAAATAGGAAAAAAAAAACACCCTTCTGTAAATTTTGAAAAACACGTTCCCTGTCCCCTTCTACATTTCTAAGAATTTACTCCACTTCGAAAATCCATGTAAAACAAGGCCACTAAAATTCTTCATAAATTCGTGCAGTCCCCCCCCCCGCCCTCCAAAAAAAGCTATCTATTCTGAAATATGAACTTATTACCTGTTTCTACATGAAATGCCTCTTGTGTAGTGGTTCCCTCTAATTGAAGCCCTTGGATAGCACCCGTAGTTTTTGTGACCATGCATTCCATTGTAGTGGTCGGGAGAAAAAAGCAGTTGCAATAATAATAAACAAATTGAAGACATGTTGCTTTTTACTCACACAGTGGACAGTGCTAGATTACGGCCTCTGATTATTTGTTCATTTTATTTTAGGCCTCCGTCTTTTATGTCAAGGAAATACTCGTTGTATTGGCAACTATCTTGTTAAAGGGGGTTATAAGGAATGTGAACACTTAAGTGCAGCTACTAGTGAGCCAGTTATCCATGACCCCACAATTGTTGGTGATGTACCAGTCGATGAGTCATGCAGGTAAATTTTCTGTCTTTTTTTTTCTTTTTTTTTTTGTTATTCAGCCAACTATGTTTTACAGCTAATTTTTAGATGTTATTGTTCTTTGATATTGTATTGATTATAATGAGTTTAGATTATGATTAGTAAATAAAATTAAAATCTTGAAAAATGTTTTTATTATTATATCTCTTCAGCCAGCAGTGTTATTCAGCCAACTATGTCTTACAGCTGATTTCCAGACGTTATTGCTATTTGATATTTTATTGATTAGTTGGATTATGATTAGTAAATAGAATTAAAAGAAATAGAATTAATAGAATTGATTAGTTGGATTACGATTAGTAAATAGAATTAAAATCTTGAGAAATATTTCAATATTTCGCGCGGGAAGTCCGCGCGAACATGGACTTTCGTGCGAATACAAACCTGCATAGGTTTTCCCCAGAGCGAAAGTGTTGTATTTTATTTATGTATTTGTGAATGTTGAAATAAGAACATGAAATAAAAAAAAATAAAAAAAAAACCTTTCTTTTTAAACCAATCTTCTGAAAAGGTTTAGAACTCTTTGTACCGTTTTCTTTTGGAAAGCAAGTATAAGTTTATAATTCCCAATTATTGAAGTTAAGCCATCTTGGGCTCTAAGACTGACTCAGTAGCTCCCATTTGCTATTTTTCCTTCTTCATTTGAAGAGGTTGCATTATTTCCACTATTGTCTTTGATTTCATCATTTCTTACTATTGTAAATTACTTATGTTACCTTTCTTTTCTTTGTTTTCTTTATTCCTTGTTCTGTCTTTTATTTTTTGTACGGTAAGTTTCAAATAAATAATAATAATTATAAAATTTCAGTATCTTAGTTTTATTCATAAATAGAAAGGCTTTTGGTCTTCAAAATTATTTGTATTAAGATTAGTTTGGATAACCTTGCAAAATTGTCAGTTATCCGTAACTGCCATTGAGAGCAAATATGTAGACTCACGTAATTTACCTTTTACTGAAATACCTATTACCGTAATATACCAGTTACCTGTTGCCATTTCATTCGGCACTATCCTGTCAGTATGCTACCTACTATCAGAGCACTAATTTATCTGTGTGTGTGTGTGTTTTTTTTTTTTTTTTTTTTGAAGAATATGAAATGTTTAGTAGTTTTTGTAGCACCCAGTAGGCTGTCTGCCCCCCCTCCCGTGTTTTGTTCATTCACGAACATTGAACAGTTTGTTCATTACCACGAACTGTTTGAAACTTAGGGTTAGGTTTATTACACAGTTCTTGGCAACGAGCTGTAAGTAGAGAGCAATTACAATTGTAAGTAGAGGGTATGATGACGTTTAAAACATCAAAAAAAAAAAAATCAGCTTTCATGCTGAGTTTCTAAATATAAAATTCACTGAGTTTAATGTTAACCGACAAAAGCTACGAGTCTGAGAAAATTTGCAAAATTTTTGGAAAAGGAGGAAAAACCTCCAAAAGTCAAACGATCTCAATCGAAACCACACTAGTAGATTCGTCATATCAGAGATTCGTCGTATCAGACAATTAGATTCGTCATGTCAGACTATTAGATTCGTCATATCAGAGAACCCTGTTGCCGAGTTTACAAGCTCTTTATGTTCAAAAATGTGAAATTTGTCATTTTCCCCCAAAAGAAAAACCAGAGATGCGTGTTTGTTTTTTCCCTGAAAAGTTCACTCCTGGAAAATTCCCCCTCCATGGAAAACTATCCCCGTGCAAAGTCCCCCAAGCAAAAACTCCTGCCCTCCTCCCCACCCGAGAAATGTATGCATACATCTCAAAATACTAATACTGTGCAAATACTATGCGTAAACAATGGGCGCAAATTTTATAACTTAAAGACCTTTCCACTGAGGTTATGGGGGTCATGTTATCTCCGAAGAAATAGTTATTAGGCTTTTCAACTATGCTGAATAAAATAACAATCTCAGAATTTTGATCAGACGACTTTGAGAATAATGTGGTATGGGAGGGGTCCTAGTTGCCCTTCATTTTTTTTGGTGACTAAAAAAGGACACTAGAACTTTTCATTTCCATTAGAATGAGCCCTCTCCCGATGTTCTAGGCCCACTGCGTCGATACGGTCACCCCAGGAAAAAACAAAAACAAATAAACACGCATCCGTGTTTGGGAATCGGGAAAATGGGAATTGGGAAAAAGAGGGAGGGGAAAGCAGTTGACTGGAATTGTTATTCTAATTAAATAAAACAGACAAAATTAAAATTTTTTAGGTCAAGCAAATGTTCTTTTAGAAACTGGGAGGCTTGTTTTCGACTATGCCTGAACATACCATAAGATAAAAAAAAATGTTCTTGTTTTTTTTTAAAATGATCTGTTTAAAAATAATGAACAATAGAAGAATGGTCTAAAGTGTAGACCATTGTGTAAAATGATCGCAAATAAAGGGAAGAAAAAAAAACATTTCCTCGAATTTAGGTCAAAATTTATATTGCAGGTTAAGCAGTGTTTTTTTTACATACTGGGAAGCCGCTGATCAATTGCATAAATGTGAATTAATCTCTGTTGTTGTTTTTTTTTTAAACACTGGATATGAAAACGACTCCTTCGAAATTTTTGGATGCCTTTTCAGCTAAATAAGTAATTCATAACCAAGTTCAACGTATCAGTAAAATATGAAGTTCAAAATGGCGCACTGGGAATATCAATATATCAAGTTTTCATGTGGTGATGCGGTGGGTTTGACCTCAGCTTTGGAATAGGGGACCCAGAGTTTGGACTTAGCATCAGTAGCACTCACCAGGACCGAAGCAAGGACCTTATTAGTCAAGAAGTGTCGTTAATCCAGTTAAGATTTAGTGTATCAAATTCAAAATAACGTTTGAATTCATTGATACTGTATGTTGTTATGAAGTTGAAATTGACGTGAAATGAGGTAGACTCACGTTTCCTGTAACTTGAAGTAATTAGCATTGAAATAGGTCAAAGACAAGCCTAGCAAGCCAAAAACTTGGTAAACAGACTACTGTGTCAGCTACAACGTCTATAAAATTTTTCACAAAGTTTATACCATACAGATTGTCTTGCAAACATGAACATTTCCTATTTCCGACTTCATGGCGTATTAGCTGGCTTTTTTTTTTGGGGGGGGGGCTTTTTTCATGTCTCATGTTTTCATGTGGTGGTGCAGTGGGTTGACCTCAGCTTTGTAATAGGGGACCCAGAGTTTGGACCGAACATTAGTAACACTCTCCAGGACCGAAGCAAGGATCTTAGTAGTCAAGAAGTCTCATTGAGCCAATTAAGATTTAGTATGTCGTCAAGTTGAAAATAACGTTCGATTTCATTGATATACTATGTTGACATGAAGTTGAAATTGATGTAGATTGAAATTGACGGGGAATGACGTAGATTCACGTTTCTTGTAGATTTTTGCCCATATCAAAAACTGTATTAACAATTTTCCTGCTAAAAATTTTCCCCTGGGATCCTTTCCTCCTTAGGAAGAGCTCTGTATCTATGCCTGTTCCCTGAACGCCAAATTTGAAAAAAAAAATGTTTGGTGCGACCGGTTTTGACAAATAAGTTTCCTAGTCTTCAGCCTGAAACTTGCAACAAAAAACAAAATAATTTAATTTATTCTTGCAATACAATGTGTATCAAAAATTTTGTAGATTCATGCTCATTATGACTGACGGTTTAGTAAAAGCAGTCGAGGAAGTAAGTGACACGAAGGATCCGAACATGGAAATTGTTCAGCTAACAATCAAACAGGTTAGTAAAGAGCTGTGATGCCTTATCCTGCATTTTTCTAGGTTTTCCACTTTTGTTTCCACTATCACCATTATTAGTGGAAAAAAAAATTAAACTACCAAATAAAAAATTCATTCAAATACAAAGTTGATTTCCTAAATATATTCTATTCATTTTTATTTCAATACTAAAATTAATCACGAAACGAATTCTTGGCAATTATGAAAAAGTGCTTGATATCCGGACATTTCTTCTTTTTCTTTTCATCCAGCACTAGCGGGTCACTGGACCATCGTAAGGGTGTTGAAATGGGGAACCATCCGAGGTTCTCGGAATTGGTGTTTTATTCCCCATCCCCTAAAGGTGGGTATCGTTTCCTGATTGATTTTATGTGGAAGGGCCCAAATAAAATGCTTTTACGCAACCTTAAAATCAAACTGAAAGTGCTTAGGGAACGGGGTATGAAATCTGGATTTTACTTGCCCCTTGACAAATTTTTACCCGAGCACCAATTGGAAAGCTCATAGTTGGCAATAATACAAAAAAAAAGAAAAAAAAGCAGTTTATCTGGCAACGATTTTAGCGATAGACCCATTCCTAATAGCTCATAAAATTTGAAAAGTTCTGGGGTTACCCTAATGGGTAATATGATTTAGAAATTGCGAACGAAGGGGAAAGAAGATTTTGAGCTTCTATTCAGTGGTAGTTCAAACCTATTACTAAGCTTAGGATTGGATTGAGTCAAACAGGGCTTGATTTAAATGGGGGTTGCGTTACATTAGGGTTAGTCTAAAGGTGTTGAGTTAAACAGGAATTGATCTAAACGGGGGTTCAGCTGAAAGTCGCTGCAGTTGAACGAGGTTTCAGTTAAATAGGGTTCAGTTGCATGGGGGTTTAGTTGCACTTGGGGTCAGACGCGTGAGAGTTCAGTTACATGGCTTTGGTTGCATGTTCAGTTACACGCACTAAATACAAATCGTTAATTTTCGTCAACATTAATTTTGGAGAGACATTGGAGGATTCAATTCTCTTTCATTAAAATTTGAGAAAACACCGACCGAATCTGGTGGAAGTGCAGATAAACAGGAATAGAGAGTTATCATTACGGGAGGGAATTATATTTATAGTGAATTATTATAGTCACAGGTATTTTAAGAGAATAAAAGCGATATGGTAATTTTCTTACAATACGATTACAACCGTAATCACTTATAAGCAGAGGCGCCATTTGGACCAAATCTTGGGGTGGGCATAAACGTTATCTTGGGCCCCCCTCCCCCGACTCACTTCGTGTCGTGTAATCATCTAGGAAATGGGCATTTGACAGAACTCGAGAATTTTATTATGTATTTTACCTACTTTACAGGTTTACAATAATTAATAGCAAATAGGGTAATTACCCCAAGGGTCGTCAAGTAATTACGCTCTTTGGTTAATAGGCGTGCAGTAATTTCAAATCAATTGGACAGAATGGATTATTATGGCCGGCAAAGGGCCCTTTGTGGTGGAAGCTTGGGCCCCCCTGGAAAATCTGGGATGGGCATTTGCCCACCACTGACCCCCCAAATGGCGCCTCTGCTTATAAGTGACCTTTCTTTAAGCACCTAACTGAAACTAAACATACCAGTGCTGATAGTTAAACTATTACACTGGTGACGTAAATAAGTAATGTAATTGCACAGTTGACGTCTGCATTGGTGACGTAAATTAGTACCAACATTTTTCTTTCAATCAAGCTTGATGTATTAATTCTATATATTTATCATGTTATTTTATTATTAGTGATAATCATAGTAATGCCAAGAGTTACATTACTAATTGCGTAAGCATTGATGACATAGATTAATGTCAATCTTTTTCTTTAAAACATGTTTCATGTATAAATTATGTATATTAATAAATATACATAATTAATAAATGACATTATGCGCATCTATAGTATATATTAACATAGAATTAATTTTATTTGTTATATTTTATTTCAAAGATTGGGTTATGCCCAAAATTCTTTGAATGGTTAAAGACTAGCATTTGTCTTTAAAATACTTTAGAACTTCTAAAGTATTTTAAAAGTATTTTAAAGTATGCTAAAGTTTTTAATACTTTAGATCATATTTACACTCTATATGGACATACATTCTCCCTGTATTTTTATTGACCTAATTAAAAATCAAAAATTTCAAATTTTATCTCGGAAATAGCTAAACTTAAAGTACACTCCTCTGTGACAAAACTCACGTTGAGACCCATAAACATAAAATATTCTTCACTAACACGCAGTACGGCTCCCACTTCACTCTTCAACCACACGCCTCCTCATTATATATTTTTTTTATCTTAACCATAGGGTTCCTCCCTCCCTCCCCGGACGTACAACCACCTCACCTGAATATACTAAAAAATCTAAACTTCATCTAATTTCATTTATCTTTCTTTTTTTATCTTTCACTTATTGACCTTTAACTAAATATTTATTTAAATTATTTTTGAAAGACCCAAGGGAGCTCCTACATCTCAGCTCTTTTGGAAGCATGTTCCATACTTTAGCACATACTACATCCGGGGAAAAATCTGAACGTACTGTTGGACTTCGTCTCACTTGAAGGTCAAAGGCAGAGCGCGTGTTTCGATTATGTTGTTCAGATATCAACCGAAACAGATTGTAGAAGGGAGATGAAAGTAAACCGGATAAAAAATTAAAACAAAAACTGAGCACGACAGACGGTAAAGGGAACCAATAAATTTTTTATTGCTTTATTTTGTCCAAAGGCTATTCTAAAAAGACTTAATTTTCACGTTTATAGTGTGCTCTCATTTTGAAAATAGGGCAATTTGTAAAACCCAGGTGCAAAATATAATGTTTGAGGCATAATAATCCGCTAGTTAAATTAAATTGAATTAAAATTTATATAAAATTAAATTAATGTGGTATTGAGAAAGGGATTTTCAAAAAAAAACTGTCTTTCTTTGCACCGAGTGAAGTTCGGCTCCATGACACTTGATTATTAAGCTATTACTGAAACTATACAATTAAAATTGATCTAAATAAATTGATTTTTATTCTCAATCAATTATATATATATATATATATATATATATATATATATATATATATATATATATATATATATATATATATATATATATATATATATATATATATATATATATATATATATATATATATATATATATATATATATATATATATATATATATATATATATATATATATCAATTAATACTATATAAGTATCATTCATTGGTTACTAATACCTTTCATTTGATAATTATCAGTATCTATCAGTATTAATACCAATCTATAAATTATCCGTCAATTACTTAATTTTAAATTGATCGGATCAAGATTGTATCGTCGTTTATAAACTTTGATTACTTGGAATATTGATTATATTAGTCAACTTTTACTAACATTTCTTTTTGGTAAGACTAATAAATTTTTTAACGAACATTCAATAGAAAATTTCTATCGTTTTAAAAATTGTACCTGATAGTAACTAAATAATCAACACAGATGATAACCAGGGGTGTAATTTGCTATGGAGCAGGGGGTGGGGCAACTTCCCCTCCTAGACCTTGGTTTGCCCCCCCCCCCCCCGCTAAAATTCAGTCTCTTCAGAAATCTTGTCAAAACTAAGATAAGCCTGCATAATTCAAGCATCAACAGAACGGATCAGTTTTCTTTAGTATATATTTATCTTTATATTACTATAAAGTATCTTTATAGTACTTTTATAGTACTATATAGTACCTTTATGGTACCAAATGGCTAATTTTTCAGTTTCTAGTGCCATTTTCACTTAACTTGCGACAATTGGCTCCAACTTTGCCCCCCCCCCCCCCCCTCCCTAGGATTTGTACGAAATTGCACCACTAATGGTAACCCATGCTTCTTTTTTTTTAGAAATTCCTTTTGCCTCTTCAGTTTAATTTAGATAATTTTTAATTTAGTTTAAATAATAGTACAGTCTTGACTTTCAGGCACTAATCAAATGGTGCAGAAACTGTAGGACTTGTTTTGATTGTTTATATCCAAAGAAGTAATTTGAAATATTGCACCTTCATTTGCAAAATGATAGTGTCCTATGGTAACCAAAATCCAGGGGCGTCGTTTGGAGGGGGCAATTGCCCCGTAATGTGGACAAAAAATATTATATATCCCTCGACTCTTGACTATCCCGATAAGGATATATTGCCCCTCCAATAAAAATATTGGAGATTTAACCTGTTAAAACCCTAACATAGGGTGTAATCCTTGTTTTTTTTTATAAATTCGTTTTTTTCTCTTTGCTTTAACTTAGACAATATTTAACTAACTTTAATTTAATTTAAGTAAAATAATTTATAAAACCTGACCAAGTTTGATTACATGGGTATCTTGATTACACCAGTCAACTAGTTTTGGAAATTATTTTTTCTAATTCTAATAACTCAGTTTTAACAAACATTTAACAACATTTTGTTATTAATAAGATTTTTTAATGTTAAATAAACTCTTAAAACCAACGGTAAGCCGTCCGTCGTTATTTACAAGATCACTTTTCAATTTATAGTTTAACACTCAGTCAACTATTATGGGAGTAGCTCAAGCAGTGATTGATCAAATAGTCCGTTGCCATCACGAGCGATTTTTATCAGAGGAGCCATTGTCCAGAAAGTTTAACGGACACGGAGATATGACTTTACTTGTCAGGAACTTCACTTATCCCATGCCAAACGCACTCCTAAGAAATGTCACCCGAAGCGTTGAAAGTATGTGCCTGTCTCAGA